>NW_007232107.1:162199-236116 GCF_000164805.1 Carlito syrichta | reverse complement strand
AAAAAAAAAAAAAAAAAAGAATGCAAGCTGGTACACTGATGCCAATAGGTTCCTAGTACGCTTACCCAATGAGGGAAGCCTGTAGTCCAAGGGTCCCACCCTCCAAAGATAATTCCTTTTTTTTTGTATCCTCCCTCATACAGTTGGAGACTTTATCACCTGCTCTCAGTAAAAAATAAAATGGGTAGATGGAAATTCAGCAATGCATAGAATGGAGAAAAACTATTAGCTGGAAGGATCAAATTAATATTTGTAGTTAATACACCAGACAAAGAGAAAAACACACATTCTTTTCAAGCATTCATAAATCATTCACCAAAATTTATTATACCTGGGTATAAAAAATGAAAATTCAACATTAATAAACTCTGAAATTATATAAAATGTGTTCTCAGATTATTATCAAATTAAACTACTAATAAATAACTAAAAGATAACCAGAAAAATCTGTCTATCCAAATATTTGTAAATTAATACACTTTAACCCATAGGTTAAAGAAGACAACACTGGAGTGATTCCAAAGTATTGTGAACCAAATGAAAATATAAATTTGACAAATGGATATCAGAGAGATGCAACTAAGCAGTACTAGGGAGAATTTATAATATTATGTTACTATCAGAAAAGATAAAAGATCTCAAAATCAAAAATTTAATCTTCTACCTTAAAAATTGATAAGAGTAAAATAAACTGAAAACATGCAAAAAGACAGAAATAATGAAGCTGAAAGCATACATGAATAAAACTAAAAAGAGGGAAAAAATTAAGTTAATAAAACAAAAGCTCATTATTTGAATAGATAAATAAAATTGATAAGCCTCTGACATAACTGACAAACTAAAGAGAGAGAAGATAAACTGGAAACTACTAACACTCATGCAAGATGAAAAAAAATAGGAATAGTCCTATGAATATTAAAGAAATAGAATTAATCGTTTAAACCCTTCTGAAAGATAAATTTGCAGGTTTAGATGGCTTCCCTGAGGAATTCTATCTAACACTGAAAGAGTAAATAACACCAATTCTATACAATCTTTTTCAAGTAATAGGGGAGAGAAAGAATTTATCCTAGGATTATATGATGGGCTATTGACCTTTACGGCTGTATTAAAACAAAGGACTTGTATAGTAGAACAAACACATCTTTATAGAGTCAAATAAAAAGAACAAAGAACCAATGACTATAGGAGATCAATTATAATTGAAGTTTGGCTGGTTTCACTATTACCTAAATTAGCAAAAAGTGTGTATTTCACCAACTTGTAGATATGAACAACAAAATATTCACTCTTCTGTTTTCTAGAATGCTGGAGTAGCCAGCACTATTTGCCTATATACAGCTCACTTATTTACCTGCGTTTTTATTAAAGAAGGGTCATGCTTTCCAAGGATGTTAGATTCATTACATGCATGTAAGCCTCATTACCTTGTCAATTGACTAATTTAGGCACAAGTATGACACAGGATTTGCCATAGAGGCATGAAAGGATGCCAGCTAGAAGACTTAAGGAAGTGATTTTTTTTTCTCCTCTTTAAAAATGGAACATAAGACAAGAACAGCCCTCTCTTACTTCATGTAGATATTGACATGTACATATGATGTCTCAAAATGTGTCAACCGTTATTGAATTATGCTTAGTGGCAGACTAAAAGCAAAAGTTCAGAGCTGAAGGCAATATATTGGAAATGTGGAAAAAAATTTTATAACATTACTGAACTACATAATTAATCAAATCTGGAAACTTTCTGACTAAACCTTTTAGTATGTGAGATATAAATGCCCTATGGTTTTGCAAGTTTTTGTTGGACTTAAAATAACTGGACAAAAAATGTTCCAAATGATATAGGCATTTATTTCCTGTAATAATCTATCAATCCTTTTCTACATTTTGGATAAGGACACTAAAATATATGGCATCTCAACATTTTTATTTGGATCTAAATATCTATAAATCTGTTCTAATCATGGATGAAGAAAAAGAAACTGGTTTCTTAAAAAAAAGAAAAATAAAGGAATGCTTCTACACTGCTGGTAGGAATTCAAACTAGTTCAACCTCTTTGGAAAACAGTGTAACAATTTCTGACATAACTAGACATTGACCTTCCATATGACCCAGCAATTCCCCTACTGGGAATATACCCAGAGGAACGCAAATCATTCTACAAAAAAGATACCTGCACAAACGCATGTTTATTGCGACAGTATTCACAATAGAAAATACATGGAATCTATTGTGCTGCCCATAGAAACTGGACTGGATAAAAAAAATGTGATATATATACACAGTAGAATATTATCCGGCCATAAAGAAAACGCACATAAGGACTTCATAGCTCCTTGGATGGATTTAGAGTCTATCATACTCAATCGTATCACAGAAACAAAGAACAGAGTACCACATGTTCTCACTCATTACTGGACCCTAAATATTTACCATAATACTATAAGAAAGGAATTGTCAGTAGTGGGATACTGCTGGGGTGGGTGGGTGGGGGAGGAGGGGTACGTATCAATAAGGGTACCTGATCTCATCCAGGCAAAGTGGGGACCAAAGGGAGACCCAAATTTTACCTGGATGATGACCACTTGAATACCTAACCCTGAATTGTACCCTACATCTTTAAAATAAAATAATAAAATAAAATAAAATGAGGAAAAATACACTATATTCAACCAAAAATATTAGTGATGTTTTCAAATGATAATACAATATGGGATGATAGTACAAAGACCTTTAATCTGGAAATTGAGGGACCTGAAATCTTTTATTCTTTTCTTTCTTTCTTTCTTTTAAAAGTAAGGCAGACAGTCACATGCAGTACCTCACTTGGATGTGTCTGGAGTCTTGGATGGTTGACTACTGTATGTTCTCTTGCAAATGGACCTTGAGAGCTTGTTTGGGTTTTCTAGCAGTGGAGTGCAGCTACCTTTGACAGAGGAATGGTCTTCCTTTACAGGAGAGGGTCATCCTATTGACTAACTGCTTGGCTTCTGGAAGAATGCAATAAGGGAGAAGAGAACACCAGTTAGCCAGTCAAATCAGTAGTCACCTCTGGTGATTAAAGGAGTGACAGATGTCACGGCGAGATCACCTTTACATCTGGGGGAGGAGATCTGAATTCTTGTCTTCACTTTGTCATTAACTAACTGTATAAGTATTGGTAATTGATATAAGTTTTTCCTACCTTAGTGAATGTTTCAATAAATTGAGGGACTCAAAATATATATTCCCAAAGTCCTTTTCTGCTTTGTTAGAATATGATTTTGAAGCTATTTTAATTAACACTAAATGCTGAATGAAATATGGTAACATTGTGATTCTTGTATGTCTTCTTTAATAGATTTAAAGAGGAAAAAAAGACTGGTATAACAATAATACCATGAAGTGAAACTGGGTAAAACTTTAAAAGACCATATTTAGCATCAATTTTGAGTGCTTTCATATTTCTTAATAATTTCAAAATAATAAGAGTTACTATATATATGGAAGCTTGCAAATTGCACCTCCCATAAACTTGACAGACAAAATTCAACATTTGATATGGCATTTAAAACTTGGAATATATTCTCAAGTGATTACAATTAGAATTGTCTTTAATAGACTATGTTCTTCAAATATTGAGTCTGCTTATTAAATATACAGTTTTTGAAAGAAATTATTAGAAAATATGGACTCCAAATCTGACCTATAACTGTAGATATTTACTATGAACTGACAATAAATAGAAATACAAATAAGGCATCTATCTAAACATAAAGAGTTGAAAATTGCAGGACTTATTCAGTCTGAATTTATTTGGTAGACCTTTATTGAGCACCTACTATATGTCTACCATAGGCACTCTTCTTAAGCACATGCAACACATGAGGAACAAAAATATCCAATCCCTGTGGAGCTAAGGTTTGCTTTTGTTGATGATAAATGTTATATAAATTAAAATATAAAACAAAATGAGTGGGAATAGAAGATCAACGTGTGGATAGAGTAAGTTATATTAATAGGAAGGCCACAGTATGCTTAATTGAGAAGATAATATTTGAGCATATACTTGAAAGAAGCAAGAGAATTCGCCATTTGGATAGCTAGGTGAAAAGTGTTCTAAGTAGTAAGAACTGCTGGTACAAAATATTCAGGAGAATATCTAGCATGTTTGTGGAAAAAGACACCAGGAAAACTGAAGTGGAATAATCAAACAATGGACTTACAGGTGATGATGTCAGAGAAGTGCTGAATGGCAGATTGTGTAAGATTTTGGAGAGTATTATAACGAATTTAGTGTTTGCTCAGATAGAAATAGAGAATCATTAGAGGACTTAGAGCAGAGTATATATTATCATATATACTTTAAGTTTGAAAAGAATTACTCTAGTCTCTGCAGGTATTGAAGGGAGGAAGCAGGGAGACTAAATTAAGAGACTGTCAGTAGCACATTCATATCTGGACTATTGACAACCTCTTACCAGCATAGTGGGGGTAGCTGGAAATATACAAATTAGAAATATTTTAGAATTAGAATCTGTAGAATTTCTTGATGAATTGGGTGTGCAGTTTACAAGAAAAAGAAAAGTCAAGAAAGATGCCATGGTTTGGGGCCTTAGTATGAAAATAATGTAATTGCCATTGAGTAGAATACAGAAGCCTTAAAGGAGGAGACAGAAGTCCAGTTTGAACAGTTCAGTTTGAAGTGTCTTTTAGAAATATAAGTTCAGATGCTGAGTAGCAACTGTATATGTGAGTCTGAAATTTCAGAGGTAAGCCTAAGCAATAGATATAAAACTGAGAAATATGGTAGAAGAAAAGGATCCAGCAAAATAAACTGAAGAAATATTGAGAAAGGTATAAAGATAATTGAGAATGTAACTTCCTAAAAGTCAAACAAAAGAAATATATTAAAAGGAAGACGTTATTATTAGCTATTTAGTACTACTGAGAAATTAAGTAAAATGAGGACTGAGGATTGGCTGACGGAGTTTTGCAAAATAACAGCAGCATGAGTCTAAATCTTCCCTACATTCTCACAAAACAATAAAAAAAATCAACACAGCGAACACATAAAACACACAAGACAAATATTTTTAACATTACTAGGAGATAGAGAGAAGCACCTTCAAATTACCTGTCAGCAGAAGAAAAAAAACTCCTACAACCCCAACCTGTGGTCACTATCACAAGCCTGTGAATGTGGTGAGTGGATGAGGAAAAGCTAAAGAGACTCCATGAAAATTAGCAAAGGGAACTGGAAGTCTTGGGAAGTTCAGTTAAAGTCACTGTGAGAAAAAAATATACAAATACTGAACATCATAATCCGAACTATGGAGAAATGGCCTTGAAGTAAGCAGAACTATGGAGAAATGGCCTTGAAGTAAGATTGGAAATAACAATTTTAGAGAAGCATTGCTTCTTGGGCAGAATTAGCTCTAAGAGAATGAGGGATCCACCATAATACAAGGTAGGGAGAGGCAATAAGGACATAAGAGGAGAAAATTTGAGATCTTGAAGAATAGGCAGAAAATTAATATGCTAAACTATATCCCAACTCTCACCAATAACAACATATTTATATAAGAAACTCCATAGGAAAAAGTAGGACTGATACAAAAGAATAATCTTGAGCTAGAAAACTGATCATTGAATAAATAAAAATAGAAGAAAGGGGACCACATATACACTAAGCTGTTGTAAAATGCTTAAAATGCAAATGATTTGTCTTCTAATGAAAAAGCTCTTTTAAAAACCAAACCAAACACTAACAAAGTCATCTGATGAAAATTGAAATACAGCACCCAATATTGAATTAAATATTGTCAAATCAGCATTTGGGGGATTAAAAAAAGCACACTTTGTTTCAGAAATATAAAAACCAAAGGGAAAATGGAAAATAGGGAGATTTAAAATAAATGCTAATTGAGCAAATGAAATAAATTTTTAAGAGGACAAAAATTTGGACAGGTGTGGTAGCTCAGTCCTGTATTCCTAGCAGTTTGGGAGGCCAAGGCAGGAGGATTGCTTGAGGCCACGTATTAGAGACCCTGGGCAACAAAGTGAGACCCCCATCTCTATTTAAAAAAAAGAAAAAAATTAGCCAGGCATGGTGGCACATGACTGTAGTTGCAGCTACTTGGGAGGGTGACGCTGGAGGTTCATTGGAGCCTAGGAGTTTGAGGCTGTAGTAAGCCAAGTGAGTCACTGCACTCCAACTTAGGCAATAGAGTGGAAAAAAAAGAAAAAAAATGGACAAAAACTCATAAAAAATAAAGTCTAATTTTAAGGTACACATGAGAAACTAGAATTAAATGACACACCTTAAGGGACTGAAGAAAATTAGAAAAACCATCAAGAGAATGAAAATGAGATCAAGAAAGAAGTGAAAAGAGTCAGAAAGAAAGTGATTGAAATGGAAAACTAGATAGATAGATAGATAAACATATATATAAAGGAAATCAAACATTTGTCTCTGGAAAAGAAAATAACAAACATAAACTAATATTTAAAACTATAATTCAAGAAGAGAGTACAGAAATTAAAGATCTTAATATACTCATTGAAAGAGCCTACTGAGTACAAGGGAAAATTGACCTTGAATGATCAATTCCAAACATATTCTGGTAAAAGCATTAGACTTTAAAGACAGAGAAAAATCCTTATCACTTATCACTTATCTTTGAGAATTAGACTGGCACCATATTTTCAAAAACACAAAGTAAGTAAACAGTTCATTTTTTAAAAAAAATAGTGTTGAAACAATTGGATAGTTATTTGGTAAAATATATAAATATGTCATATCTTAAGCAGCATAAATTTAAAACATATGAGAGACCTAAATGTAAAAATAAATCAACTGCGTAAGGACTAGAAAAATGGGTAAATGCTTCTATTAGTTTGAATGTAAGATAAGACTTTCTAACTTTACTACTAAGAAACCAAATTCAATAAAAGGATATAGCAATAAATATTACCACATGAATATTTTTAGATATGGTAAACATAAAATAATAAGTATTACCAAAAGATAAATGACAGACTAGAAAAAAACATGTAATGTATATCACAGATAAAGGACTAATTCTCCTAATTTGTAGAGAACTTTCAAAAATTGAAGGCTACTTATGCACCCAGTTTCAAAAACACCCACACATTGCGAAACTGTTAAACATATATTTCACACAAAATGCCCCAAGTTAGAGACTCATTTCATACAATGTGCAACAGTGACAAACGTACTTTATCTAAAAATGCACCAAACAAGAATTAATCTCATTCCACGGGCTGCTGTGAGAGACACATCTCAGGCAGCATGCACCCATCTTTGAAAACACCCCAAAACAATGCAAAACAGTTAAACACACTTTTCAGACATCATTCGCCAACATAGAGACACATTTTACACACACACACACACACACACACACACACACACACACACACACACACACACACACACAAATAGAGGCTACTAATTCAGGAGTTCAAAACTTCAGTGAACTATACTTGTGCTACTGCACTCCAGCCTTGGTGAGCAGAGTGAGACCTTGTCTCAAAAAAATATGAAAATAAGAGAAAATAAAATAAAATTGAGGCTAATAAGACAAATAATCCTATTGTGGAATGGGCGAAATACATAAATACTACTATTCACAAAAGAGATATGAAAATTACCATTAAATATACTGTAACACTCATAAAAGATAAACATAACTTGAAATAATCCTTTGGTACCATTTTTCTACTATAAGATTGGCAAAAAAAAAATCAAACCCTGACAATAAAAGCTGTTGGCAAGACTGTGGGGAAACAGGCACTCTCATACACTGATGATAGGAATGTAAATGTCATAACTTCTATACATAAGAATTTAGCAATATCTAGCAAAATGTTACATCTGCATTTCCTCTTTAATCCATCAGTCCCAATTCTAGAAATTTATCCTAAAGATACACATCCAAAAATATGAAATGTACATACAAAGTTATTCATTGCAGTATTATTTGTAATTGCAAAATGCTGGAAATACGGTAAGGTCTCACTCAATGTGGATGACAGGTTCTTGGAAACTGTTATTTTAAGAGAAACCATAGATAATAAAACCATTTTAAAAATGAGCTAATTGATATGAATAAGAATTTAGTTTCTGCAGCATATTCAGATAACAAAATCATCACTAAACCTTTAAACAGAGCCCCAAAGCGCTTCTAATACTAACCACTGAAATAAATGTGAGTGATACACTTAAGAAAAATTAATAAAAACAAGTAGGAGAATGATTTGCCCAATTTTTGGTGAATCAGTGAGTGATGCCAGTTGTAGTAGTGGTATTTTAAATCAAGGAGTAAATGTCTGCAAAGAGAACATTGTCAGAATACCACCTCCCGTCCCACAGTTCAAAACATTAAAAATTTTAATTTTGCAATCATTTGTATTCATTCATTCATTATTCATTTTCCAACCTACTTATACCAGTTCCAGGCCCTGGGTGGCCAGAGCCCCTCCTGGCAGCTCAGAGCCAAGGCAGGAAGCAGCTCTGACTAGGACACCATCCCATTGCAGGACGCATTTAATACCACTCACACTGGGACCATGTAGACATGCCAATGGACATCACTTGTGCATCTTTGGGATGTGGGAGGAAAACAGTGTCTGGAGAAAACCCATGCAAACAAGGGGAAAATGTACAAACTCTACACAGGCTGTGACCTCAGAAAGGTTGTTTTTTTTTCCTCCTCATTAACATTACAACAAAAGGCGATCGAACAAAATAACACTATTTGAGGACTTGTGTTACTTAAAATTTTCAAGGATACAAGATTAGCTAAACAAATTATGTTGCATACAATGGAGTGTTTTGCAATATGAAATTGAATGACAAATAACTTTATGACATGGTATGATTTCCAGATGATCTATGTGTGGGATAAAAGAGTACAAAAAACAAATCATTTGTTACATTTTGTGTAAGAAAGAAGAAGGCATGCAAAAATCTGCTTATGATTACAAAACACAGCAGAGGATTAATAAACAACAACAACAACAATAATCAAAACCCCACAAAGCAAAAGGCAAAACAAAACAGGAAGATTGATTATCTGCAGGGGGTGGGAGAATATATCAGAAGGAACAGGATAGGAAAAATACTTCTATGACTCACACTTTTTTTTCAATAGTTATTTTTTTCTCTTGAAGACATGTTATAATTCTACATCTTCAAAATAAAATAAATTAAATTATTTAAAATACTAGCTTACCTCACATCCTATAAGAATGAGAAGATGGGAGATAATCTAAAAGAGAAAGAAGAAAAATGGAAGTAAATTAACCTGATTTAACATTCTTGCAAGGAATATCATAATCACGCAGATGGGGAAAGGGAGGAAGAAAGGGAAGGAGAAAGAAAGGGAGGAAGAAAGGCTAGTCTCATCAAAATAAGTTACAAACACTATTTTTCTACATATCTTCTCTGTTGGACAGGCAAGGAGAAAGCAGAGGGAGAATGGCAGACAAATCTTAAGCCTTTAAAAAAATAGATTTGTTTATTTTAGTGGCATGTTCATAAAAATTCTAAAACTGTTTTAGAATTCTAAATATTTTAGATATAGTATACGATTGAGCTAATGAGTAAATGTGTTGAGGTTGTTGGGAGGCAGGATTCTGACTGTGGAGGAATGGTGAAACAAATATGGAATAAGGGAAGGAAGAAAAAACTGTAAGAATGGATTGGAACCAAAATATTGCTGTGAACATATGATTTCACATTTATGTGCATATGAATGCATGCAACTTAATATAATCCTTTACATTTGTATATATGTGTGTGTATGTCTATGTATGTATACTAGTATATGCATACATATATTTCCTAAATCTAATTGCTGAAAGGTTTAAGGAGTGGATACCCAAAGCATATTTTGTGCTCAAATTTTTATCTCTATTACCATTCATCACTGAAAAGAACCAGAACTCCCAGGAGAAATGACTGATTCTCAAGGCAGAACAGAATAGGTATAAAATGAGCCTGTAACATCTTGTTACGACAGTGTTAAAAAATGGATGAGGGCATGTCAAAGGACACAGGAGCCATATTGGTCAAATCTAGACAATTTAGGTATCCAAAATGGGGAAATACAGTAATAAATTATCAACCAATGAAAACATAAGAATTGCTGAGTCCATATGACAATAATGCTAAGTAAATAAGTGAGGGAGTAGAGAGGGATCTTAGAGTAAAATGCTGAAGGTCAAGTGGTAAATGTGGAAGGAAGACATTTTGCAGCAATCGTGACGTTTAGATCAGGAAAGAATATATGAGCACTAATTCTAGCCAGAACATTTTAAATGGGAACAAGATATTTCCATTAATTGTTTTTCTTTACAAATCATTTACTAGATGTGAAGGAGAAAAAATAACAGTAATAATAAAGTGGATAAATCAAGTGACACCTTGAATGTGTGATTAAAATTAATATCATCAATGACAGACAGATGGACAATGCGTGCCTCTTTAGGTAATACCTCAGGATGGACACATACTACCTATTTTAGACAAGATGGAAGAATGTTACATTAAAAACAGTGTATGTGAAGTACATTTTATTTTCCAGACATATCAACGTCATAAAAGTCAAAGAGAGTTGGAAATGTTTCAGAATGAATAGGCTAAAGAGATGTGACAAGAAGATGAAATAATCAACTCTAGATGAGCTCTTGCACGTGGGCAAAGATGGGGAGCATAAAAGACATTGTTAGACCAACTGACATATTTAAAATATAGACAGTAGATTACATAAAATTACGATATCCATGTAAATTTATGAAGATCATAATTGTGCTGAAATTAATTTTATTTTTAGAAAGTATGCATCAAAATATCTAGGGTTGGGTGACCATACATTACATATATAAGTTACCCTCTAATGTTTCAGAGAAAAAATTAAGGACCTGTGTGTGTGTGTGTGTGTGTGTGTGTGTGTGTGTGTGTAAGAGAGAGTGAGAGAGAGAGAGAGAGAGATTGGGAGATAAAGCGATAAAAAATAATAAAAAATTAATAAATGAATATGAGTAAAGTGTGATGATTTTATTTGCACTACTTTAGTAAGTTTGAAACATTTCCAAATAAAAAGTGAAAACAATTCACCATTTGGCAACATAGAAACTATTGATGACCTCGTTATGGTCATTTTTGATGGTTGTTATAGGCTGAAAGTCAGACAGAAGTACATATTTTAAAAATGAAAGTTAAGGAAGTGAAACCTTAAATATAAATACATCTTTTAGGAAGTTCTATGCAAAATATAGCATGGAAAAAGATTTTAACTGGTGGGAGGAAGTAAAGTTAAGAGAAGTTTTCATCAAAAATGAGAATAAAAGCAACATGTGTGTGCATGCATATATGCTGCTGTTATATACATACAAACATATGCATATATGTGATATAGAGACATGAGAATGACTTATTTTGATAATTAAAAATTAGTAATACAAGGAAGCAAAAGAAAGCTAGTGGATTAATGTCCTTGAATAGATATGAAAGGGTGGAATTTATTGTGTAAGTGGGGATGGGGATTAGCTATGAACACGTATGTTTCATTGGTGAGAAAATGGGGAAGGGAGAAGCTTATGTGTGTATAGATGTGCTGATGGAAGTTGATGAGAGTTCAGTCCCTACGGTGCATGAACTACTTTATCAGGTGCAAAGATGTTAACATGAACAAGGAATAATACTTGTCCTTGAAGACTTTGCAGTCTTAGAAAAGAAGACCAAGAAAAAAAGGCCATTTTAATACTCAGAATGTTGCTTTGTGAATCAGAGAATGCTCTGCAAGGGAAGAATAATTGCAACTGAGATCTTGAACCCATGGAGGCATAAGCGAAGTTAAGACATGGTGGCAAAGTAACACTTGGCAAAGGCCTGAAAGGAGAACATATGGTGAGGAATTGAATGCAGCTCAGTATGGTGAGAACATGGCACAGACATGATTTGAACAGGGCGTGAGATAAGAGAGAAAGATAAAGGTCAGACAGTATCTTTCTCTACCACATTAAAGATTTGACCATCATTTTAAAGACCAGTGGTTGGACATTTAAAAGAGTGATAAGCAGCCGGGCGCGGTGGCTTAAACCTGTAATCCCAGCACTTTGGGAGGTCAGGCGAGAGAACTGCCTAAGCTCAGGTGTTCGAGACCAACCTGGGCAACTTGGTAAGACCTTGTCTCTACAATAAATAGCAAAATAAACTAGGTATGTTAGCGTGGGGCTGCAGTCCCAGCTACTTGGAAGGCTGAGGCGGAAGGATCACATGAGCCCAGCAGGTCGTGAGTGTACCACTGCAGTTCAAAGTGAGACTCCCACTCAAAAAATAAAAATAAAAAAAGGGTGATAAATAGACAATAGATTCATTTGCTTTTTAGACTACTCTTAATGTTGTTTTGTGTGGAACAATAAAGATATTTAAATCGTGCATGTCAACGTTCGCTAGGCAATACACCAGCCTCTTTATATATTATATCTCTTGATCCTTACAGCAGCACTGTGAACTAAATGATGTTACTACCCACATTTCATAGAAAAGAATACCAAATAAACAAATAATTTACTGAAGACCTATGATATACTGTGCATTACTCTAAGATACAAAGAGTAGAGTAGTGAATAAGACAAGGTGAGTTTCTGTTTTTAAGGTGAAAAAGTATGAATAAATGAGAGAGACAATATCTGGAACTGCTACTTGCTAAAAACAAAAAAAATAGGGATGTTTCCAAAGTACAAATGAGAATGAAATGGAGTTTTTCTAAATTTGGGTCATCAGAATAGTTATCTCTGAATGACAGTAGGTTTGCAATCTGTCTGAACCAAATAGTCATCCAACAAATATCTTTAGAGGATCTGCCATATGTCAGACACTCTAGTAGATGCTAGAGAAACAGCAGTAAACAAAACATGCAAGTCTCCATTCTTCCAGAATGCATGTCCTTTGCAGGGAGAGGACAAAGGAAAAGTCAAGCTTATATAAAAAGAAAACATATTTTAAACAAGTATAAACTTCAGGCTCAAAGGGGTTAACAAAAACACTGAAAGGAAAATAGTTTGGGGGTCAAATCTTTGAGGTACTGATGGGATTAAAGAATAGATTTTGGGCAAATAATTAATGATGAGGCTAAGGGGATATGAAAGTAGAGTGTTGGTCAAAGAAAGGAATATCTGAATATCATATTTCAGTGATAAAGCAGACAAGATCTAGGAATCCTTACTGATGCAAAATTGGATGGTGGTGAATATTATTCGAGGTGAACATAGGAACGAATGAGGCACCATAGCATATGTTTGTTCAAAAGCATAA
The DNA here is from genome assembly GCF_000164805.1 of Carlito syrichta. Lineage (NCBI taxonomy): Eukaryota > Metazoa > Chordata > Mammalia > Primates > Tarsiidae > Carlito > Carlito syrichta. The sequence goes on along the minus strand of NW_007232107.1, from coordinate 222,785 downwards.
AGTACAGAAGTTTGAGAGCTAGATTTGGAATAGGGAGTAAGACCAATTGCAAAAGCCTTCAACTAATGAGAATAAATGTCCATGCCCTTGTTGAAGAGAGAAAAGATGATGGCAATAATTCTCAGAAGAGCTGGGATGTTCCAGAGGGTAGAGAATTAGATGAATAATGTCTTGGAAGTCACATTAAAGAACAATGTTCTTAATGATAGCCAGCTTTCATATCCGTCATAGATAACAGTGACCATTTAATTTATCATTCACCTAGAGATGCCTTCTAGAGTGAAAGGGAAATTATTAATTGTAAGTGGAGATACCAAGCATAGATTAGAACTATCTTGGACAAATCAGGATGTTTGTTCACCCTAGTCACAGAATAAAGGGATCATCCAGTTAAGATGTTGAGAAATTGAAGATTTGTTTACCTAGCAACACTTTAAAATTTATAAATAGAATCTAGGCAAATTTTATCACTTGCATAAAACATAATATTTTGTCAATATCCATGCCAATAGAAAAAGAAAAAAATTGTTCTGCATGGCATCTTGCAAATAAATCATAAAAAGGGTGTTACCTCTGGGAATAGCATCTGAAGATATACACAATAGAGATTCATAATTTATTTTAAAAGTTACAACTGCCAATATAATGAATGAAATAGCATTTTCAGAACTTTAGATTAATTGAATAACAAGAAAAAAACATGAAACCTAAGATATGTGAGCATTTATAACATAGCATGAACAGGAAATATAAGATATAGGCATGTGAATTATGTATGAGTCTCTTTTTATTTTTATGTTTTGGAAATAGGATACTGGGACTAGTCATACCATCAATATTGACAGAATGTTAATTAATTATTTTCTTTTGTTTAAAAAGATAACTTTTAATACAAATGAGATAAATGTTCATAAATGTTTTACTTTCTGCTAAATTATCTTATTTCATCTATAAAACAAAAAGAAAGTAAGAAATGTGAGCCTAGGCTATAAACTGTCTCCAAACTCCTTGTTATTGCTGATGTATCGAGCAACGAAAATTAATGAGAAAATGTTTGCAGCCACCAGAAACTACATGCTATTTCGTGATATGTTAAGCTTCACATCCCATTTGAGGCCATTTAAATGGTAACAGAGTGAAGTTGAGTCGATAGGCTGTTAAAAATTCTTCATTAACTCTTCACTCTTCAGGAATGGCTTCTTTCACTGGCTATTTCAGAGCTTATTTCTTCAGCACATTAGATTTTCTCTCACACTACTTAGGTTGGGAGTTGATTGGGAACAAAAGAAAAAAAAAGAAAAGAAAAAGAAATACAACTCCCAATAGTGAAAGCAGAAAAGGATTGTAATCTATCTTCTTCAGTCACAATTTCTAAAGGAACAACAACAACAAAATAATAACAATAAGATTCCATTTGTTCTCTCTCTCCCTCTGTCTTTAAAACTGTAAACTTTCTCTCACATATTCACCACCCACTTTTTTTTCATTAGTTCTCTTTTTCATCTGCAACTTAGCACTATATATATATATTTATATATTGTGATTAGTGTTTATTGTCTGCTTTCCCCACTAGAATTTAAGTTCCTTGAGGGTAAGGATCAATGTCTATTTTGTTTATTGATGTACCCAAGTGCTTAGGACAGTTCCTTGCATCAGTAGGAACTCAATAGATATATGTAGAAAGTATAAGTCTTTCTTAAAATTACGTAAGTGCACACATGACACTAGTATAAGGAGGTTCATATCCCTTATTGTCAAAAGAATGGATAAATCAGTGAATGTTACAGGAGTGGCCTGGAATCAGTGAGAAGGTTTTAATAACATTTTTTCTTAAACGGGTGTATAAAAACACCAGATTTTCCTTAGGGTTCCAGATTTTCCCTACATATGGAAGAATGAAATGTAAGAAGATAAAATCTTCCTCTGATAGGTAAGATAATGAAAATTGAACTTATTAAAGAAACAATCTTAAATCCTGCCATAACCCACCAATGCCACGCAATAGACTAACAACAAGATTCCAGTGCAACCAAATAATATGGATGATGTTTAACAATTCTTTGGAATTGTATGCACATTAGTAAATATTTGCTGTGTACCTAATATACATTCAGAACAAGGTAATATTGGAAAAACAATGTGCATATTCTTGGTTTCCACCCTCCAAGAACTTGTATTTTGGGACAGGCATAATAACTTTGTAAATAACAGCTATTGAGAGGAGAGAGAGAGAGAGAGAGAGAGAGAGAGAGAGAGAAAAGAAGAAGAAGAAGAAGAAGAAGAGAGAGGAAGAAAGATTCTGAATTAACTGGGCACAGTAAATCAGAACATTAATAGTTCTGATTAATAGTCATTATAATTAAATAATTGAGAAGACAAGTTTAAGGGAAAGTAAAATGTGATCAGATTTTGGTGGATTAGGTATAAAATGCATCTAGGTAGAGTAATCTAGCAGGTGAAAACATAATGTGAAATCCAGACACACTTGAATAGAGGATACTTCTGCTCATGGTATGCATAGGAATGTTCTGGGTGAAATCACAGAGGAAAAAAACATAAGGATTATAAGAGATGCTTCTGAAAGAGAAGAGCTAATCATAAAGGTAGAATTATAATCAGGTTTAAGGGGAAGAAAATAATGTCAGACTGTGAAATCAAATAAAATAAAAATCATAAATAGCATGTTAATTTTGTTGGTTAATCACTTTCTGGTAACTTTTATGGCAGCCTTTAAATCCAATAAACACCTATGAAAGGAAAAAGTATAAATTTAATCTATGAGTTCAGTGATCATATAGGTAGATATAATAGTTTTTTTTCAATTTTCTTTATTGATAAATACTTTTTATTTATATTTGATGCTCTGGCATCATCTAAAGGCTTGGGGAAATGGGTATCTTGAAGAATTAATGCATTTTCCTAAGTACCTGAGTAATAAACTCACTGGGGAAAACAAGATACCATATGCCTATTTTGGAAATTTATAATGCAGATAATTACTTATATTACATTGTTACATGTGAGTTATTTTTCAAGTCTAATATTAGGAATCTCAAAATACAGAATTCCCGAACAATAAAGACTAGCTACAATAATAAGTATGAAAAATTCAACTTTTCAAGTTTGACTCCAAAGTTAACATAAGAGAATGAACAGCGATTTTTGACACAAGAAATCAAGGAGGAGATTATAAGGAATAAAGTACACATTTTAACAGCAAGTGAAAGTACTTGTGTTATTTTAGGAACAAAGGTAAAATTTTTAATCATATTCCTACACTTCCCTTCTTTTTTTTTCCTTGCAATTTCACAGTTTTGTTTTTTTGAATGTCATGATATTTAAAGTTAATTTTCTAAATTTCTATGAACACAAATGAAATAAAGCAGATTATCCTGATATTTTTTTTTCTTCATCATCTTTTCAAATTTGACTTCATGTATATTAGGGAAAGACGTTGTAGACAAAGATTGTGAGTGGGGCTCATGGGGCCTTTTTTCTGGTTTTGAATTCCTGGCAAACAGATTGCAGCAAATCTGACAGTAAAAATAGCAGATGGGATTAATTAACTGGGTGACAACTCTTCAGACCTACCTAAATTAATATTTTTCTCCAAACAATGTATTCTGATTATCATAAAACTAAGTGACGTTTATAGAAATAGATTTTGGTCTTAGCGATTTTCCGAATATATTTTAGCTATTTTATTTCCCCTTATAAGAACTGATTTAGTCTGTTACTTGCATGTTAATCTTTCTAATCATTTTCTTAAAGGATGCAATCATATAGAAGAAAAGTACATCTTGTTTGTAATGCTAGAGTTTGTCCTGACCTCTGAGATTCCTTCCTCTGCAGCAGTAAAAGTTTCAGGAGATTAACTTATTCACAGAAATTCTTCTCAAACCCAAACCTCCAAGGAGCAATTAATTATCTTTTGTATGAAAACTGCAAATCAACACATCAACATAACATTTTCACTAGGGCTGCTTAAACTATGTAGGGTCCAAGGGCAAAGGATCATTTGTTACAAAAAACAAACAAAAAAATCACATTTAATCAAATATGACACAGACTGACAGAAAGTTCACAATTTAAAGGATTTTAAAATTTTAGTGTATCTATTTTCTCTTCTTTCTCTCTCTCTCCTATGAAGTATGAAATTTTCATTTTAGAACCTTTGTATAAGGTTAAGTTAAATAATCCCTTATGCAAGATTGCAGACTAATACAACAGTTTTGTTAGTAAAGGGCATATATTTTAATTTGGGGCCATTTTATGTCTAACAATCAGAAAACTGAATGAAAGTATCCTACTTTTTTTGTTTTCTTCAGAATTGTCCTGCAGGCTCCACCAGTTGGCATTATGAACTCTATTTATATTGAGAGACTCTAACATGAAAAGCACCATGAACCTGCAGTTTAATGTGTTGTGTAAATACTGTTAGGGATAGCACTGTTCTCTCTCCCACGTACTACTATAGTGTCCTAGCTATGAGGACGAGTAGAAAAATTTTCTTTAAAACCAAGAAAAGACTTGTTCAGCCTGTGAGAAATTATATTTAAGTGATTGATTAGGTTCTCCTTTCTGTTTTGATAGCAAAGAGTAAGTACTCTATTCATTGCTAATTTTTTTTTTTTTTGAGTTGGAGTCTCACTCTGTCACCCAGACTGGATTGCAGTGGCTGCTCCCGGCCACCGCAGCCTCGACCTGCTGGGCTCTGGCGATCCTTCCGCTTCAGCCTTCCGAGTAGCTGGAACTACAGGCGCGCGCTACCACACCCGGCTCATTTTGATTTATTGTAGAGATGAGGGCTCGCCAAGTTGCCGAGGCAGGTCTCGAACCCGCGGGCTCAGGCTATCCACTCACCTCAGCCTCCCAAAGGCGCGGGATTACAGGCTGAGCCACCGAGCCCGGCTGTTAATTTTTTTTTTTAATTTTAAATTTTTATTTTTTATATTTATTTTATTTTAAAATTGTGGGGTACAATTAAGGGTTAGGCATACAAATATTCATTGTGCAAGTACTCTTGTTGATGAGGCATGCCCCCCCTTCCCAAGCAGATATCGACTTCTGTTAATCCCACCTCCCTGTTCCCCTTCCCCTGTAGTTTCCCGCTACTGTCAATCCATTTCTTACAGTATTATGGTAGTTGTTTAAGGTTCACTTATGAGTGAGAATGTGGTACTCTGGTCTTTGGCTTCGTTGTCTTCTTTGTCTTTAGATCTTGGGATCTTATTCTAATTTAAATCACAATTTGATGATTTTTTTTCTAAAATTGCAACTCATACATAAGCACATACATACATAGCCACACACACATATACACAGCTATCTATTTCTATTTTTGCAGGTTTTAATGTGCGGGTCATCCTACATGGAAGAAGTCTGGGTATAACAAACAGAACAAGCAGCAGTCAGAATTCTGGATCCTAAAACAACACATTTTAAGAGGAGGTTCTTTGCCCTTTACAAATTGTAAGGCTTTTTTAAAGTTTATTTTTGTCCTTTCTTACTTTCTTCTTCTTTACTTTTCTTCCTCTCTCCTCTCCCCTTCCTTCCTCCCTTCTTTTTCTTTTTATTCCTGTAGTTTTGCAGATCGTCCTACAGTAACAGCATTCTTCCTTTATGTGTTCTATTCTCTCAAATGCAGATTTATAACTATAGCTAGTTTTGATATGAACAAAAAGTAAAAGCAGAATCCATAGTCATATATCTAGCCAGAGAAAGGCCAAGAGAAGGAAATCGGGGATATCCAAAGAGAAAAAGAAGTTGTTAAGCTATCGCTCTTTGTAGACGATATGATTCTATATCTTGAAACCCCAAGAAAGACCATCAAAAACCTTCCCTTGCACTGATTCATGATTTTGGCAAAGTCTCAGGGTATAAAATCAACAGGCAAAAGACAGTTGCATTTCTATGCACTATCAACAAGCAGGCAGAGAATCAAATAAAAAGCACAATCCCATTCACAATAGACACACACAAAAAATTGAAAAATGAAATACCTTGGCATCTTCCTAACCAGAGAATTAAAAAGTCTTTACAAACTCTGTCCAAAGAAATCAAAGAGGACACAAATAAATGGAAACAATTATAAGCTCATGGATTGGAAAAGTTAATATTGTCAAGATGTCCATCTTACCCACAGCAATTTACAGATTCAACGGAATATTGATCAAATTACCAACATAATTCTTCTCAGACCTGGAAACAACAATATAAAAATTCATATAAAAAAATACAAATAGCCAAAACTATCCTCAGTAAAAGAAACAAAGTGGGAGGTATCACCCACTTTGGGTGGGAAGGTTTTTTATGTTCCAGACTTTAAACTTTACTATAAAGCTATAATAATCAGAACAGCCTGGTAAAGGTACAAAAGTAAACATATAGACCAATGGAACAGCATAGAGATTCTGGAAGAAAAAACTCTTTCAACCAACACATCTTTGACAAAGTCATCAAAAACAACCACTGGGGAGAGGAGATCTTATTTAGCAAATGGTGTTGGGAAAACTGGCTGACCACATGCATAAGAATGAAACAGGAGTGCTACCTATAAGCATATACAAAAATCAACTCTAAATTGATCAAAGACCTAAACATAAAACTTCAAACTATAATAATATTAGAAGAAAACACTGGAAACACCCTTATGTACATTGGAGTAGGCTACCAATTCTTGATCACAACTTCAAAAGCATACATCATAAAAGATAAGATAGACAAGTGGGACCTCAACAAACTGAAAAGCTTTTGCACAGCAACAGAAAGCATCAAGAGGGTAGAGATCTCACAGAAGCTTTTCAGCTTAACGAGGTCCTCTTGTCAATCTTATCTCTTTTTTTTTTTTGAGTTGGAGTCTCACTCAGTGGCCCAGACTGGAGTGCAGTGGCCGCTCCCGGCCACTGCAGCCTCGCCTGCTGGGCTCCGGTGATCCTTCCGCCTCAGCTTTCCAAGTAGCCAGAATTACAGGCATGCGCTACCATGCCCGGTTGATTTTTTGATTTATTGTAGAGATGAGGTCTTGCTGCCCAGGCGGGTCTCGAACCCGCGGGCTCAGGCACTCCACTCACCTCAGCGTCCCAAAGGCGTGGGATTACAGGCTGAGCCACTGAGCCCGGCTCAATCTTATCTCTTATGGCATGGGCATTTAGAGTTTTGATCAGGAATTGGTTTCCAGTTCCAATTTTCATAAGGGCGTCTCTTGAATTTTTTATAGTTTGAGGTTTCACGTATAGGTCTTTGATCAATTTAGAGTTGAATTTTGTGTATGGTGATAGAGTTCTTGTGTTAATCTTCTGCATGTGGTCAGCAGGTTTCCCAGTACCATTTATTGAATAAGTTCTTCTTTCCCCAGTTGTTGTTAGTGGACACTTTGAAGAAGGTAAATTGATTGAGAAATTGAGATTTTGCTTCCAGAATCTCTATCCTGTTCGATTGGTCTATATGTCTGTTCTTGTACTAATACCAGGCTGCTTTGATTATTGTAGTCTTATAATAAAGTTTAAAGTCTGGAAGTGTGATAACTCCTACTTTGTTTCTTTTGCTGAGGATTGTTTTGGTTACTTGCGGTTTTTTATGTTACCGTATGAATTTCTGTATTGTTGTTTCTAGGTCTGAGAAGAATGATGTTGGTAACTTAATGGGTATTCTGTTAAATATGTAGATTGCCTTGAGTAGGATGAACATCTTAGTAATGTTCATTCTCTCAATCCATGAGTATGGAATATGTTTCCATTTGTTTATTTTATCTTTGATTTCTTTGAGCAGTGTTCTGTAGTTTTCATTGTAAAGGTATTTTATTTTTCTGGTTAGGAACATGCCAAGGTATTTCTTTCTTTCTTTTCCTTTCTTTCTTTGTGTGTGTGTGTGTGTGTGTGTGTGTGTGTGTGTGTGTGGCTATTCTGCCTTTTATTTGGTTCACTGTTTGTTGTAGGTATTTAAGAATGCAGCTGTCTTTTCCATTTTGATTTTGTACCCTAAGACTTTGCCAAAGTCCTTTATCAGTGCAAGAAAATTTTTGACTCTAGGGTTTTCAAGGTATAGAATCATATCGTCAGCCAAGAGGAATAACTTGACTTCCAAAATAAATCATCAAAAGTGTGGGGAGACAGTCACAGAATGGGAAAAAATATTTGCCAAGTGTGTATCTAACAAAGGCCTAACATCTGGGATCTACCAGGAACTCAAGCATGCTAAAAATAAAAAAACCAAACAGCCCTATTACAAAGTGGGCAAAGGAAATGAATAGACACTTCTCAAAAGAAGACACGAGCAGCCAACAGACACATGAAAAAACGCTCAGCCTCATTAATCATCAGAGAAATGCAATCAAAACCACATTGAGATGTCACCTAATCCAGTAAGGTGGCCATTATTAATAAATTTAAAAAACAACAGATGCTGACAAGGGTATGGAGAAAAAGGAACTCTTCTACACTGTTGGTGTTAGTGCAAACTAGTTAAACCTCTATGAAAAACAGTGTGGTGCTTTTTAAAAGAACTAGAAATTGAACTTTCATAAGGCTCAGCAATCTCCCTCGTGGGAATACACCTGGAGGAACACAAATAATTCTACAAAAAAGATACTTGCATACACATGTTTATTGCAGTACTATTCACAATAGCAAAATGTGGAACCAACCCTGATGCCGATGGAAATTGGACTGGATAAAGAAAATATGGTACATATAGATGATGCTATATTATGCAACCATAAAGAAGAACAAAATGTTGCAGCAACTTGGATGGATTTAGAGTTCATCATACTCAGTGATCTATCACAGAAACAAGAAACTGAATACCACGTGTTCTCCTTTATAAGTAGGTCCTGAATATTCATCACAATTCTGTCAAGAGGGATTGACTGTAGTAGGACACTGCCAGGAAAGGAGGGGCCCGCATGAGATCTGATCCTAGTCAGGTGAAGTGAGGACAACTTAGAGGACCAAACTTCACCTGCAGGTAGACTACTAAATATACCTAACATTGACAGGTACTTCACATCTTTATAATATAATAAAGAAAAAGAAAAGAAAAGAGTGAGAAAGGCCAGGAATAAAGAAGGAAGGAAGCTTTTTTCGTCTTTAATCTACTCTATAACAAAATGTCTAGAAGAGCTTTCCTAAATGTTTTTTGTAAGTGAAAATTAGTTTATTAATGATTATGTTTCAGAATACGCTATTTTGTACTATATTCTTCACTTCCTAAATCTCTATTAGTTCATTCTAGCCCCAGAGGTAATATTTGACAAATGCCTTCATTGATCAACCAGCCACTAAGTAATGCAAAGTAAGTTCAGATACAACATGAAGAAAGAAGTTATAGAATAATACTTTAATGGTAGCTAAAAGATCTTATTTTTCTACTGAATATTTTAGCAGGCTTTCTTTGCTTTAAAATATTACTATTTCTCTCTTTTGTCATTTTTTAGGACACCCATTCATAATGAGTAATATAGCAAAAGTAGAATAATTAAGAATATTTTAAGAGAAACTCAGGACATACATGTTTACTAGGCAATTTACTTAGCTTCTCTGGGCATCAGTTTTATTTCAACTATATAGTGTCTACTATTCTTCATTTCAGACAGTACTTGCTTCTAACTACTATTAAAATATATAATGAGTCCTTGAATCATTATTAAACATGCTCTACAGTTGAATTTTTAAAAACTCATTTAATTTAAAAAACTTATATTATTTGGAATATGTTAAAAATAAAATATACCTTTGAATAATAAAAATTGCCTAATTATAAGCCTCATAAAATTGCCCATTATCAGCCTCATAAATTTCAGTTTATCAAGTAAAGCTTCAGCCAACCTGAAAATATTAAAAATGTGAAAAAAAACAGTAAAACATAATACCTCAAATAGCAATTTAAAATGTCCACCTTAGTAGAATTTCTTCAAGCAAAGCTATTCCTTTTTATATTGTTTAGAAAAAAGTGTGTCTGAGAGTGTGAATTTGTCATCTATCCAGTTTTAAAATGACAAACAAGAAACTTAGGTTTTTCCAGTATTTTTTTCTAATCTTATGACTTCTCCAGAGAGTTTTTCCTCAAGACTGGATATCTGTGCAACACATTTAAAGTTTATTCACATAATGTGGGGATAAGCGCTTGCGTCAGTAATTAAATATTTTTGAAAATGTCTTTGATCCATCTTTAGGACAGTTATTTTTTTTAGAGTCATTGAAGAACAAAATAAAAAGCATCAACAGCATATATAATATTTTAAATGTTAATCTTACAATGAATCACGGAATGCATGTTTGAACACTGGTTGTAATGGCAACAGTTTTTATCTTCACTATTTCCAAAGCTGACATCTTTGATGTATGCATTCACCTACAGTCAATATCCACTGTCTGATATTTAAAAGTGAATTACGGTACCGGCTCTTTTACCCCTAAATCCTCCAGTTTGACTTTCATAAGAACTAGGACATTCTAATTCATATCACAGTATGATTATCAAGATAAAGAACTTTAACAAAAACATCCTAACATCTAATCCACAAACTATTTTTAATTGTTTTAAGAAATATTTTCCTGCTTATGAACAAGTCTGAGATCATGTACTGCATTTCTTTTTTTTTTTTTTTTTGTTGGAGTCTCACTCTCGCCCAGACTGGAGTGCAGTGGCCGCTCCCGGCCACCGCAGCCTCGACCCGCTGGGCTCTGGCGATCCTTCCGCCTCATCCTTCCAAGTAGCCGGAATTACAGGCATGCACTACCACGCCCGGCTGATTTTTTGATTTATTGTAGAGATGAAGTCTCACTGCCCAGGCGGGTCTCGAACCCTCAGGCTCAGTCAATCCACTCACCTCAGCCTCCCAAAGGCGCGGGATTACAGGCTGAGCCACCGAGCCCGGTTGTACTGCATTTCTGTCTCATGATTCATTAGTTTTATTGTAGAAAAGTATCTCAGCATGTCTTTGTTTATTTTAAGCTTGATATTTCTGAAGCATATAGGCCAGTTATTTTATAGAATGTTTCTTAAATTGAGTTTGTCTGCTGTAACTCACAGTTAGATTCAGATTATGCATGTGTACAGAAATATGACAGAAGTGATAGCATGCCCCTTTAAGCATTCTATATTAGGATATCCATGATGTCTGTGCCAGAATTTGGGATGTTAACTTTGATTCCTTGGTTAATGTGGGTTCCACAAATTTCTGCTCTTTGTAATTGTAAATGAGATATAAACAAATTTATAAATAAATAAATACAGTTCTGCTATTTATAATTATAAATGAGAAATATGTGGGAAAATTATTTAAGATTATATAACATTCTATTCTTCAAACCCAATATTTAGGCAAAAATTAATGTTTTATCTCCATTATACTTTCTAAATTTATCTGGCATTCTATTGAAGTATAAAAAACTACTTATTTATATATATTAATATTACCTCACAATATTTACTTATTCAATTAGTTATAATCTACCACTATCATTATTTATTTTGACACGCAGATTGTGCTAGAAATGGTCAGAGAGAGCACTTTCCAAATGGCTCCTGCAGATGCCAGTTTTCATCTTCTTAGCCCTATCCTCTTCTACTAATTTCTCAGAAATGTTATTTTCCTACTGGGACACTGACAAAATGGTCACTGTTATTAGTCTACACAGGAACACGTAACCTAACCTGGCTAATTAATGTCATCTATACAGATACCACTGGCTAATTTTTCTCTCTTTTTAAAAATTATTCTTTTTTCTTTATTTTAAAGATGTGGGGTACAATTCAGGGTTAGGTATACAAATGTTCATTATGCAGTTACCCTTGTTGATGAGATGTGCCACCCACCCCCTCTCCTGGCAGTTTCCCTCAACTCCCAATCCTACCCAAACCCCCCAACCTGGGCAGTTTCCCACCACTGACAATCTCTTTCTTATAGTATTATAATTGTTCAAGGTTTGTTTATGAGTGTGAACATTTGGTACTCTGTTCTTTGTTTCTGTGATAGATCACTGAGTATGATAGACTCTAAATTCATCCAAGTTGCTGAGAAGTCCATATGTTTGTCCTTCTTTATCACTGCATAATACTCCATTGTGTATAAGTACCACATGGCTAATTTTTCAAAAGGTCTGCAGTTGACCCTGGAATGACAAACCAGAATCCTAGCTCAGAATTTAGACTTGAAATTAGGTGATTCTAGTTTCAGTATGACTGGTCCCTTGACTAGAGGACAAATTAATTTGTAAATTATGGGTAACAAAACTCTTGAACACAGCTAATTTGTTTTTCTTATGCCCTGCCACATAATATATACAGAACAAATATTAGCTCCCCTTTTCAATGTTTCCTTTATTTCCTGATGCTAAGCAAGACATGGGGAAGGTGGTGAATTTTCAGACAGTAATCCCTCACCTTTAAATCATAAGGATCCTTGACTCATTACAAACAGGTCTTCAGTAATATTCTTTACCTTTGTGGTTTCTGGCCTAACCCTTTCTACTCTTGTCATTATTGCAAATACGGACAAATATCTTCCAAATCTGCAGGTTTCACATCAGGGATTCAACCAATTAGAGGTGGAAAATATTCAGGAAAAAAAATACAAAGAAAAAATCAATACAGTGTTACAACTCTTTACATAGCATTTATATTGTATTAAGTATTATAAGTAATCTGGAGACGATTTAGGTATATGGGAGTAAGTGCCTAGGTTATATGTAAATACCATGTCATTTTGTATCAGAGACTTGAGCATCACAGGTTTTTGGTATCTGCAGGGGCCCTAGAAACAATTTCCTGCAGATACCAAGGGGTGACTGTATGACAACTGCTCTACACATTTTCTCTCATCCAAAAGTTTGATATATTTTTCTTGTTTAACTGATTAGATCAGTCTTCCTGACGTCCTGTTCTCTGAAGGTGGAAGAGAAAAGCAAATCCAGACTTAAATCCTTTCTAAGTTAACAATTTGGGGTAGGGAGTTTATATTCTTTACTGAGGGAAATGTTGGTAGTCACAGAGAGAACCAGTTGACACTGTTCCTTGGACATTTGGGGATTCTGCTCTGCATATCACATACGACTATGTAAATTATAAAAGCGATATGTAGACTATTGTGAATCAAATATTCCAGTACACTTTGCCAGTTAATTCTTATGTATAATCATACTAGATTTTGCTAAATCACTATCATCTTTTATGAAATCACAGTTGCAGGTTTTTCCTCCACTACCTCTCAAATCATTTTAAAGGGACTCATAAGACAAGTTTTCTGTACGTGTATTTCATCTTATCAGAAAACTAAAATGATACACCAATGTTTCCAATTCTAGCCCAAATAGCAAAAAAGTTAGAAAGAATTGTATTGCCCACATATGCAAATCTAGTGAAAATAAGCATCTGAAAACAAGTACCAGTTATTCTTTTGATGATATTTCTTCTACATTATCTTCATATAGATTTTCCACAAGTTTACATAGCCTTAAGCAAATAATAAAATATACAACCTAATTCATAAATTTATATAAATATTTTTGAAAGTAGATGGACTTATGCATTAATCATATATTTTGTCAAAGTTGTTTTATTTCTTGATGGATTGGGTTTTTAATTCATGTATCCAGATGACTTAGGGTCTAAGTATGATACAGTGTGGAAGTTAAATAGGAGATATTTGTGTCTCCTTCACTAAAGGGATTATCTGTTGGCTGTGGCCTACCTTTACTTTTGTAGGCAGTAAACTGATTTTCATTTTGGCTTCCATTTGTTATTTGTTTTTCTCCATATTCTCTAGGAAGAGGCATCTATGTCTCCAACTCCAGGAGAGAAGCCAACTGGCCCAAGGCAATTACACTCAGTACCCAATAAATGGTTCAGAGATGAGTATTTGACTAAATTTTGGGGCAAATCAGGTGTGAGACATTTGCTTGGAGCTTTAAGGAAAAATAACTTCTCAATTTGTGTTACATCTACCAAGACTAACATCTGGATGTAAACAAGGAAGAAGAATATAGTCACCAGAATCTGCGGAATGCTATCAACACAAAGAGCTAATATTATGATAATATCAGTTTTTGTTTCTGGTTTGTTTTGCAGATTTTATTGTGTCACTGGATTTAGTTTCACTAGGAGCCAACTCTCTGTACTTTTCAGTGAATTCCACTTGGTGTTTAAGCCAGGGTTCGATTTTCTGTCACCTGTCATGGAAAGTTTCATGTTAGGGTCCATACCATTTGCAGCTGTTTGGAGATGGCATCCAAAATTGTATTTTGTACAAAAATTGTATTTTCTTTTTCTTGATTTAGAAGAAAGGGCAATCCAAAGAAATGATTGATAAATTTAAAGATCTATTGTTAGTTTATTTTGATGAAAAGGGATCAGATTACGACTATGTTCCTATTTTCCCAGAAACAAAGAAAGAAAAGTGTCAAACTGGTTAAAGCTTCCACCAGAGAAGCACATTTTGGATTTAAAGCAGATAATTATTGGAGAAAAGAAGTACATAAGAGTCAAGACTATCCCAGTCATTAGCATTCAATTAATCTACAAAGGACTTAATGGCTCTTGCTTAGAAACAGGGAAAATTCACATTACTGGTTCTAAAATCTTAACATAAAGAAGTTATTGAGGAATTTTTTTTTAAATGGCTGTACTTGATCTTCATTCTCAAATAATTTTGTTTGCTTTTGGGTGGAGTCAAGTGATTTGCATTTTTAGCAGCCATCCCAGATTATTCTGTTGCAGGTGTTCCAGGGGTCACATTTTATATAACACTGCTTTGGAGTAATGTAGATGTTAACTTCTTTTATTACACCTGAAGGATTCTAACATAGAGTCCCTCAACAGATGCCTTCTTGCCTAGGGCTTGGTTGAACTAAAACTTCAAGGGAGAGCTGACTTCACTTCCCCAGGCTTCCTCTAGACTCTAGGCAACAATCAATCATCCAGAAATTGAATATGCCAATAAAGAGAAGTTGCAAGGGAGCACTTTTTTTTTTTTTGGTAGCAAACCTGAACCAGCAAGGTTGGCTCTTAAATGGAGAGTTTTGTGAGATGCAAGTCCCCTTTCTCTCAAGCAGAGAGAAGTGGTTTGGGATCACTGTGTCTGGTTTTCATTTATTTGTCTAATTGATTTATGAAAGAAAATAGATACTGAAAATCCTGCCACTTAATTGGAGAAAGGAATCAAAAGAAACATTAAATGATGTATACGCTAAGTACAAAGGTTACAAGAATTACAAAGGTTACTGCTAAAGTTGAAATTTGGAACAACAACCTCACAATACATTTTAAACTCCCTCACAATACATTTTAAACTCCCTCACAATACATTTTAAACTCCAGGAAAGGGATCAGCGACACTTTTGCAAAATTTTTCTGATGATGATATGATGGCAAATTGTGTTTGGATCTTTCTCTAAAAAGTAGAATTTGGAATTTACTTTCAAGTGCCAATATTTATATTTTTTGATGTTAAAGTAACATCTGTACTTTTTTAAAATTTAGAAACATAAAGATAGAAATAAAGAAAAATAAATACAAAGTATTTGTAGTCTCATCTTTCAAATATATATGTTCATTGCTTTTTGTAGTTCCTCCAGATTATTTGTAGTATATGTGAGAAATGTTTTTTAGCATAGCATATAAAAGCTATTTATATCTTATATTTTGTGCATAGATTTTTATAAGGATTTACCCCATTTAACTAGATAATTTGTATTGAAGTCTTTCATAATGGCTATGTTCTAATCCTCCAAAAGTATATAATATATATGTTTAATCTGTCCCCTATGGTTGGATATAATGGATGTTTCCATTTTAAAATAGTAATAATAATAAAAAGCCAAAATGCCTATTAATTTGGCTCACTATTTGCCAAGCAATGTTTCTCAGGTCCTTCTTCATTACCTGATATAAGAATTAATATTGTATATAATAAAATATGCAAAAATTTTAATTCCATATTTTATAATGCTACATTAGGAGATAAAACCAAAACAATTATAAAACTAAATTTGGGGAGATTTAGTCATGTAATAGAGAGTAAACCATCCTGCATAAAAGAAATCTGTTGCCAAGTGAAAATATATTGCTTTGATACTTAACATTAGCATGAATTTACAGGGGGGAAAAAGAGACACTTTCCCAATTTCCTATCTTTAAAAAATAAACAGAGAATCTTAATGACTGTATTTTTAAGCAGGTAGGAGTCAGACCTGATTCCCTTCTGCTACCTTCTCTATCATGTAGCTAGTCTTTATATGAAAGATGAGGCTACAAGAGGAAAAATAATTTTATATTTCACAACTAACCCTCTCAAAGTTAACACAGACAAAAAAGAAAAAGATGTAGCTGATTTCCCTCTAACTTCTTGCTTTCTTCTCTGAATGTTAAGGAGAATCAGCAACAAGAAGGAAGGCACTTGCAAAGAAGAACCACTGTGGCTGGTGGAGCTGGAGATGGGAGTGGGTAGGAAGGAACCACAACAGCCCTAATTTGGCAGCCCTAGGGATCTTTGAAAATGCTGGAAGATCATGTGTGCCTGCATTTTACAGTGGCTAATGAGGATGTGTTTTTCATCTTTGAGGTACTGCCCCTTATATTTCTCTTGGACCTCTGGTGCACTTTAACAGAGTGGTGAGTCTGTGGGCTCCTCTCTATTAATATGTGATCACATTAGTATTAGCTTTGCTAAACAGGTGAAACTCCTCCAGTAAATATTTTGTATTGTGACTGATATTAGCTACCTTGTGAATAAAAACCTTGAAAACCAATAAACTACAGTGTTATCAAAGTATCTTCATCAGAAAAGGAGAGAAAATGCTAAGTGTAACTAAGAAACTGCTTCAATATTTCCCTTCCCTCTTTATACAGTAACGTAGAGTCCATTGAAACAGAATGATCTTTCTTCTTAGCAGGGGAAACTATATTTGGAATAGGTTAGAATTTTATACATTTTTTCCTCTTTTTACTCTTTTCTAAAACCAAAAATTGCCTTTACATGATGATTTCTACCTGCCCAAATAGTTCTAAAACTACTACTAAGAAAATACTTACATATATAAAATTGCTACCTTGGGTTCGATCAATTATGGAAGAAAAGCTATCATTCCCATACTCTTAAAAATGACATTTTCAACTACCTCACACAGAGCATGCCCCAGGGGTTCTTGGAGACTCAGAAGTAAAAATTATCCATGTTCATTTCTCAAAATTTTAGAGGTATATGGCAGGTGTTCCTTAAGTCTCTGTACTAAAAATTGCAAAAATAATCAGCTATGACTTTGTACTCAGGAAATAATGCTCAGTCATACTCTTTTCTTTCTGGTCAGGAATACATTTATTTTTGATGCAAGACCTATCCTTAGGTATCCCTGAGCATTTCTGTCAAAAGATAAAAGCTAAAAAAGGATTGCACACAATTTACTAAGGTAAATGATTCAGGTGAAATAGTGATAAAACGAGGGGAAGAATACATGGAAAAATAAGACATTGGATATAAATTGGATAATATGTATATTATATTTTACATCAGGATTTTATGAGAAGAAATTAGAGAAGGAATATATTAATAAAAGGTTAGCAGTGTTTAGTTAATGTTTTCCAATGAATTCATGTATTAATTCTATAATTAAGAAATAAAAATTAAGATTGTTACAATTGGAGTGGAGTTGAAATACCATGTGTCCCATTATATTCCAAATCACTTTCTAAAGAAAACTAGCTTCATAACAGAGTACTAGATTGTTGACAACAAATAAAACAGCCAAAATTAAGTTTCTCTTTTAAAATAGATTTTGAAATCAGTAAATTCTTCCCACTTTAGAAGATTCCGAATATACTATATTTCACTACATTAAAGATTTTGTTTTTTGAAACGTACAAAAGAAAGAAAAAGAAAACAGACACTTTCAACTTTATCCCAGTATTTGACAAGCCTTTTTGATCGTGGAACATATTTTTCATGCAACATCAAATAGCAACTGTGGAACTAATTTGGTGGTTCATGGTTGGGTAAATACTGACCTAAAATCATACCCAGAGTAACAGATAAGAAAGTTGATACTCAGGATATTCCCTTAACCACGATTACAGGAGTATTTAAACACATCAATAACAGCAAAATAATGTAGGTTAAAACTTCAGTGTTCCTTAATTAGGTAATATATTATATTAAAGAAATACTTCTCTTATTGCATACAATCATTCAGAAGTCTTCTTTTTCCTAATTTCTCTATTATTCTAAATGTTAGGGAACATATAAAATCCTATATTAAAAATAAATTATACCTATTATATCAGAAAAGTTTAAGCTATTGAGTTTATATGGTAGAAGTAAAATGCATTTATTCATTGAATTCTGGGATGATATTATGGCAGATAAGAACACACACAAAAAAGACGAGAGTGTGCCAACATTCTTTTAAACATAATGATTCAAGTGTAGATCTTCAAATGGACCAATAGAGCAGTAAACTTAAATAAAACTTGCAAATATGATACTTCTAGTTATTTCAATTAGCAGGCTCACACTTTTCACATTAATGATAGAGCAATTTAAAATGCTACATCAAATAAAATGATTAAACTGAAAATATATCTAAGTGAACAGGTTCAAGTTTAAAGGAACCTCTGAGATAAAGTTTGAAAGAGTTTCACACAAAGGAAAGAATATGTTTTGGTTTATAAAGGAATTAATTGTACAGAGCCTGTAAATTCACCAACCTCTTGAGCATTGCAGACCTGTATCTGCTAATGTGCCTGTAAATAAGTAAATATTTTAATAATTCCATGTTGTTTCACCTGTCTCTGAGGAAATTCCAGGACCGACCACTGCTGTGACTTCTATAAAATGGCTTAAGTTACCAGCATTTATGGCAGCTTTCCTTCTTAATTATTTTCCCAATCCTTGCTGTTACTAAGAAAGTTTCATCTTATCAAATCAGATAGAATCAACTAACAGAATCATTTCGTCTTTCTACTGCTCATCCCATTTTGAATATACAATTATAAAATCTTGGATAATATGTATATTTTACATCAGGATTGACACAATTCAGAATGGAAATTTGTTCATTTCTAGGCACAAGAACATGATCTAGTGTCTATAGGACTTTCAAAGATAAAAGTTTCCTAGCCTTGTTAGTGAAGAAGATTATAATATTAAATAAATAACAGTAGTTAATATCAGTATGAGATTTGCTAGTCACTTTATATGAATCATTCTCTTTACTGTTCACACAATTCTATGACATGGGATACTACTACTATTATACTTGTCTTACAAAAAAAGACCCACTTAATTACAGGAAAAAGTAAAATTTGTCCAATTTTCATAGTCATAAAAATAGTTAGTTTTCAAACTTAAACTGACTCTAAAGCCTACTCTTGTAAACATCATCCTCTATGCATTAACTCTCTGGAGTTGCTGTAACAGATTATCACAAACTTTGTGGCTTAAAACAACAGTTATTTATTCTTTCACAATTCTGGAGACTAGAAGTCCAAAGTCAGTTTCCCTGGGCTGAAATTAAGGTGTCAGCAGGTCTGCACTATCTCTGGAGGCTGTAGAGGAGACTCTGTTCCTTGACTCGTACAGTTTCTAGTGGCTACTGGCATTCCTCTGTGGCCATCATTCTGTGTGACATCACTCCTACTTCTGCCTGCATGGCCACATTAACTTCTCCTCTTCTGACTGTGAATTCCCCACCCTACTACCTCCCTTCTATAAGGACACTTGTGATTACATTTAGGTCATGCCCAGATAATTTGGATAATCTACCTATATCAAAATAATTAATTTTAGCACATCTGCAAAGATCATATTTCCATGTAAAGTAACATTCACAGATTCCAAAGATTAAGACCTAATACCTTTGGGAGGCATTATATGGCCTACCACACAAAATAATCTCTCTCTATATGCTGTATGTATATTCAATTTAAGACTTTCATAATATAAATTACAGTCATATTTCTTCAGTTAGTTGGAAAGGAAGTAAGGATAAGGACTGGAGATGCTATTATTCTGTGGTTGGTAGAACAGATTGAGCAATAGAGTTTAATAAAGGACTTTTCAACAGTTTCCCCAAGAAGAATAAAAATGATTTGCCTGAATTTTCATCCCAGGCAAGCTAAGCCTAGGGTTAGATACCCAAGTGAGTAAGGGTACAGAGCATGAGATTTTGGTATACTTGAGATTGCCTCAAAAATCTGACCAGGCAATGCAATTACCCCAAAGCTAGAAACAAAAGATCACAAAAAAGAAAAAATGTAAAAGCCTAGTTCTTGAAAAGGGGGTAGTTTTGAAAGGTTACATATCCTTGTTAAGACACTAGACAGGAACTTCTTAGAATAAAGGTAGAATTTGATGACAGAATAAATCAAATGGAAAGAAGTAGAACAAAAGTGGAAACAATAGTCTAAAAACTCAATCCAGGTTTTCTTTGCTGATGGAACCAACATATACCCAATGTTTTGAAACAGAAACCTAAAGATGGCACTTGTCATCTTGCTCCCTCTCAGTCTCCATATCCAATCTAACCACCTGAACTGTTGATGTTAGCTTTAAAATAGTTCTCAAATCCCTCTATGAGCTACACTGCCTTTTCTATGCTATGAATATCTCTTGCCAGGACTATTTTAAGAGCCTGCTTATGGACACTGAGACTGAAGCACTGTCTATCCTTTATTGATATATTAAAAGTTCAATGTATGTAGTACAGTTTCACAAAATGAAGTGGTCATATTTTCAAACAATTTAACAAGAAATACCTAGTGATATCTTACATATAGAAAGGGAAAAATTTCCAAGTCTAATATAAACAACTATCCTGAAATTAAAATGAACTAGAACTTAGATGTGAACATCATAAGAAATAGTACCAAAAATATGTGAAAACATATTTTAATAATATTAAGCTAATATATTATATCTTAGAAAGATTTCAATGGAAAAACAAGGACAAGTGAGTTTATAGCCTTTGTAGAAATTTATTACATGATTTACTAAATTATATTAAGCTCCTGCAAGAAACAACACATATGGGATGACTTCTTATTTGAAATTTTGTTTCTTATACCAAGGTTCACCAAGCTGTTTCATATTTATTTCTCTGATTAATGATATGTCAAAATTCTATTTTGAGTACAAATTTATGGTGTGTTGGCAACTGGAGAATGAAACAGCAATGTAGACAACAGGCAAAACTGATTTTTATCCATCTTCTTTGAATTCCAGTAAATGTTTTTCCAAATGTGCTTTTCTGTTGCAACCAAACTAAATATTATAGTCTTATATCACACAACTATTAATTTTGTTACTTTTGAGAATCTCTTAGAGCACAATGGGATAGTTGCATTATATTATTTAATGTGTCAGTCATTCTAAATTAGAGGTTACATATTTAAGTGTTTCAGATTATTATGTTTTCTCATTCATAAAGATGTATCATATCTTTCAAAGATTATTTAGTGCAAATGGGTTTATTGGAGTTTTTAAAATAACATAAATGCTCTAAATTGACACAAAATAAAATATAAATAGGTAATTATATTGGACATGGATTCGATTAGAAAGGAAAATAGACATAAACTAATGAAAACAGAAAAAAAAAAGAAAAAAATGAGAAAAACAAGAGAGAAAGAAAATGCATGGAAAACACACAGGTCATATTTTCAAAATGTAGAACACTTATTCCATCTGTTAAAATGCAAGATAATATCAAGAGACTTCTAAAGAAATAAGTACTCCTTCCAGAAGCAACCATAGCACCATCCAAAAGAGATAATAGAACATTAAAATCACTTGTGTTTTTAATGTTCTTATGGATTCAGGGCATGAACTACTGAGTCAGACAAGAAAAATAACTACTGGCATTTGTGTTAAAATGCTAACAAAGCCAGCTTCTTATTTTTTATATCAAATGTTACAAAGAAATAAACCTAAAACTTGTTTGTAAAGATTAATGAGCATATTCTTTCAGACACAGCCATCATTGCCAAAGTTCAAATAGTGCAACCACATTTAAAAACACACTATTCATACTTATGAGTCTTATCACTTTACAAGTAATGACAAAATAGTTATTTCAACAGTATTTATCAAGCAAGACTCCTTGGAGACCTGATGATAATGGGATTTTGAATGTTGACTATAGAGAATGTTGGCTTAGTCCATTTCAAATCACTGTTGCAACATCTCATCTTATTCTACCAGGAGTTTAGCTTATACAATAGTTAATAGGTGACACAGAGGTTCACCTTCCTTCCATTAGTCAAGGAGAAACTAGAGTTCTGCATGCACAATCAGTACATATCTAGGGATTAAGACAGAATGAAATGGAATGTGACTTAAACTGAGGTTCTTAACTTAAAAGTTTGAGAGATGCCTGATTAGTTGTTTAAACAGGATGCACTTCAGGTATAAATGCAAAGGAGAAAATAGAAGTGTTCTGTGTGGCTCAGAAGTACCGCACATATCCTTTTTAGAAATACTTCATAATGTTGTGGGAATTTCTCATTTGGAGTCACTCATTTTCAAACTCTCTTTTTATTATCTCCATTTTTTTTTGGAGAATAACTCTTCATCCTTGGTGTAGGCTTGGCAGAAGGGTTATTTCTGCTGGTAGTTCCCAGATTGGAAAATAAAATGGCTGAAGTTTTTGTGATGCAAGAGATCTTTTAATCCTTTCCTACTCAAAGAGATCTAGGAGGCAAGGTTGTGATTTAAAAACTGTCGATTTCTAATACTCTACTGAAGCAAAGAAGAGGAATTATTTGTAGGTCATTCACCTGGATAAGTCATCCAACTTCCTGACCAAATTGCTTCAGTTACAAGAAGGTTACTGTACATCATTCTTCTTGTTTTCTACTAATTTTCATGTCTGGTTTTCCAGGATCCTATTGATTGCCTTAGCTTCCATAATACTTCCGATAAATTCATTTTTACTTAGATGCAGATAATATCAATGAATTCATATTGAAATAAGTAAAATAGAAAACATCAGAAATTTACTTATTGCCATGTGAATAATCTCTTTCTTTAATATATGGAGCTAACTTTGAATCTTATTCACTTTAAAAATAATTAATTCCTCAATAGGATTATCATAGGCTTTAATAATTAAAAGGATGCTTAAAACTTTCTTGCCTAATCTCTCAATTTTTGGTATCCTTCCTCTGCATGAACAATGGCAATGATATAGGTGTAAAAATGTGAAGTATCTGAAAATAAAGTCACAGTTCTCTTTGGAAACAACAAAAATTAGTTATATTTATTTCTGTACCTTTAAAAGGATGCATTCAGGAAAAAAATCACATTTTTATTATTCTGCTGATAGTTTTGATATGTTTTATACAATCGTTGCAGTACAACAGACCTTTGCATCTTAAGCTCCCAAGTTATGAAATCAGGTATATATAAACAATGAAGGCTAAACATTGAATTTTTTGAAATATTCTCAATTCATTCAGCAATGTTTATTGAGTAATTATCAGGTGATTAACTCTATTATAGAAAATGTAAACAATAAAGAAATTGTCAATGCCTGATGTATCTTGTTTTCCTGTAGAATACATCGGGAATTGAGATGCCTTATTAGATAGTTCCATATAGCATTACTGTTATTGCAATAAATGCTGAGGATAGAATGAACTATAGCAACAAGCTATGCATTTTATGAGCCATGCAGAATCTCCTCTATGACATGGTAGAAATTAAAATATAATGCTGGTTTTAAGTACTTGGGGGTAGAGTTGCAAATTTTGAAAAAAAGTGGATGATAAGGAAAAACTTACAGTATAAAACAAAGAAAGCAGTGGTGTTCATCTAGCACCAAAAAGTCCTGCCAGTTCTGCTTTCTGCTTCCTTCTTTTTGCAGTTGCCTTTGTCTCCTTGCCAGATTAACTCTACAGATCTCTCACCCAGGGTCTTGAAATCTGTAGCTTTTTGGTAAGTGGACACATATTTCAAATCTAGATGAGTTGGCCCAAATCCTATTTAATGGAAATACTGAGTCTGCTTCCACTTTGATTTTGGAAATTACTTGGCATTGATAATGTTGAAGACCATCACCTGGAGAGAAGCAGTGTGAGATTCTAAGATATCAGTGCCCAGAAGCTTGGGAGAGTGACAGGTATTTTCATAAAAATGGCTCAGAATCTTTCTTTCTACTATATCCAACTGAGAACATATCTCTCTCACTCCTGTTCTCTCTCTCTCTCTGCAAAAAACAAAACAAAACAAAAAAACAAAAAAAATCCCTGCTCTACACTCTTGCCTAATTTAAACGCTGGGCAAAAATTATAACATCTATTTTGAAATGCAGATAGAGATCCAGGACATATTGGAAAGAGAAAAGCTTCCACAAAGCTAAGCAAGAGGGTGCATCTGTGATTGGAGGAGTCAGACAGATGCACCTGATGCTAGACCAACTTCTGAGGAGGCTTGGGAAAAAAACATACTTCCCTTCTTGTTGGAAATGAATCATGGCCATTCCCTGATTATGGTGCTGGAACACAGTTTCCTATTTTTGTTACAAGAAGCATTATCTGGAAAGAAAATTGAAACAGTCCCCAAACACTTAAAGAAAATAAGTGGGGTGGGGGCACTAATTCATTCTTCTTAACGAGTTCCTCCAGGTTTTCATTTTTATTATTTTCATCATCATCTCTTCTAAATGACTTTTTTTCTTCTGTTCTTTCTGAGTTATTGCTTAAATTAATGATTTTTTAAGTTGATGAAAACAAATAAAAATGAGAACATTCACAAAGAAAGCATATTTTCCTTTGATTATTGGCTTCTTAGGCTTCATGATGCCCAGAATTAAACAAAGAAAGATAAAGTTTAGTTTGTTCTAAGGATTTGTGATAAGATACTACAAAACTGGAGGTCCTATAATAATTATGCCAGTGCTATTCATTAACACATTATATTGATGCCCACCAGTGCACTTCAAGGTCACAGCTCCATTTCATAAATTTATTTTTTTTAACCACTTGGGCCAGCTCCATCATTGTCCTTAATACTCACGTCAAATCCTGTATAAACCTGATTTTTGATCTTGGCTTAAATTTCTTTGATTTTGGCATGCCTATTTTTCCCTTTGAATCATCCTCTGACTCATCCTTAGTCTGCATGCTCTGGGAAGCAGGTCACATAATGGAAGCCCTGGCACCCAGGACCCCACCCCTGTGCCAGCCTACTTGACTGGTTTACATCTCATCCCACCTAACCCTCCTCCACTTGTCTAGTCAAACATGTATAACTGAACAATAAGTCATTTAATATTTTAAAATTTGTTCCATATTCTAAACACCAAACAGGTTAACAAACTCAGTGAGGACTACCATAGAGAAAGAAAAAGTAGATTCCTTTTAGCATAAGACATGTTTTAGTATTCCAGATTTCCATATATTTGAAATGGTGACAATTACAATAAGCTGTATCTAGATGAGCAAAATGATATTAGAAATCATCCAACTAATAGAATATAATTTTTAGCATACTCTTGGTAGAATGTATTCACTTAATTAAAGAATAGGATTAGTTTGCCACAATAATTACAGAGTTCCTTGTGGTGCTTTTTGCTTATGATAGCAATAATGTTGCAGAGACTTGATTATTAACTACTTTGTAAATAAAAAGAATAGAGTTCTTTACCATGGCATATCTACAGATCTGACCCTGCCTTTATTTCTAGCTAATCTCCTTCTATACCTTGATATTAAATTTTTATTTGATTAAATAAAATAATTTAGAGTTCCCCAAAGCATTATTCCTTTGTACTTCCCATTTTTATCAGGATGACCCTGAAGAAATATTATTAAGTCAACTTTCAACACATATCAGCTATCACTATTTTTGGAAGCCTCTTCTGACCAAGTCCCCAATAAGCCCCTCTGGCATGGTTATCCCCTTCCTTCTGTCCTTAATGTATGCCCCTGTATAGCTGTATCCATTATAGGATATGTGGCGCAGAAATGTAGGTTTGGCTCTTTTCTCTATCATCTCCTATCTAACTTCCGCGACATTTTGACTTCTACGTCTTGTTGATCTCTTGTTTATTTTCAAATCCAGCACAATACCTGATATACAGGAGGCACTCAATAAATATTGCTAAAGTAATAGCTGAGGCTTTTACATTAACGTTATTTTTAGGTAACATTTAGTTTTTTGTTAAGTTTTTAGTGTATAAAATCTTACATTGTTGTGATAATTGCAACAAGCAAATAATTCGTATGTGGTAGGCTTTTTTAACTTCTGGAAATTATTTCATAATATATTTTTCAACAAGTAGAGCTTAATTCCTCTCCCCTTGAGCATGAGCTGGATTTAAAAACTTAATCTGATAAAAAACATATGGTGGGAATGGCAGTGTGGACTTCCAAGACTAAGTTACATAGGCATTGTGGTTTCCTTCTTTGCTCTGTTTGAATTACTTGCTCTGAAGGAAGTTACTTGCCATGCCATGAGATCACTCAAGCAACCTATGAAGAGATGCATATGACAAGAAACTACAGCTTCTGTCAACAGCCATGGGAGTGAGCCATCCAGGAAGTGAATCTCCAGCCCTGTTGAAGCCTTCAAATAACAAAAGGCTCTGCTGACATGCTGAATGCAACTTCATGATAGACCCTCAGTTAGAACCACCCAGATTATTCACTTATGAGTTTCTTATCCCTAGAAATTATGAGGTAATAAATATTTGTTGTTTTAGGGCACTAAATTTGGAGGAAAAGTTTGTTATATAGTGACAGCTAACTAATGCAGGTCCTTCAAATAACACTCAAATAGTGTAGCAAATATCTGTATATTTCTTTTAGTAATGTTATACATTACTACATAGAGAGAAATATAATTATGCACAAATACATTCATATGAAGGGAAGATTTTGGTTATTTTAAGGGATGATATTACTACTAATAATATCCATTAGAGTAGACTAATTGAAGAATATTGTTTCATCTTTCAAATGTTTCTTAAAATAAAAGATTGATTTTTTTAAACCTGTACATGACCTTCCAGTAGGACTTCTTAAGATCTTTTTGTCATACAACATCAAAATTAAATATTTCTATAACTCCTGATATGTGAGTTACAGTTCTGCCATGCCTGTCATGTGGTAAATGATTGTTTAATTAAATAAAATAAAACTCAATGAATAAAATGGATAATATATTTTTTAACCTATTAGGTAAAAATAGGTATGGTGAAATGAATGGATTTGCTAAATTTCCACATGAATTTGAAATGTAGTTCTCAATCTTGACTGTACACAAGAATCACTTGGGGGAAATTTAAACAAGATGACGCATGCATCCCTCTTTAGAGGATCTAACTGAATAGGTTGGCTGGGGGTCTGGGCATTTGAATTTAAAATTTCCCAAGATGACTCAAATGTGCAGCTATATTTGAAAACCACTGATTTTAAATAGTCACATCAATACCTGATTACAACTCTGAAATGGCTCACCAAATAATACGCCAGTAGTTCACAAACATCAGGGTGCATAAGAATGACTTGTGGAACTTGTGAAATATCCTGCATAGCATTCTGAGCTATACCTCCAAGATATCCCAATTCAGTAGATCTGGAATCTGTTTTAAGTTTCTGTAATTAAAAAACACCACAGAGGATTTTTCATGCATGTGATCATGTATTCTGAAATATTGATCTACACACACATACATAAAAAGATTAGTAAGCTCATTAAAAGGAAGAGGTAAAATCCAACCATAAGTGAACAAATATCTCAATTTAAAAATGGACAAAATGCCTCTGTAGACACAACCATAAAGATACACAGATGGAAAATAACATTGTTCTACATAATGTCACTAGAGGACGCAAACTAAAACAACAATAAAACAGTAGAAACATATTTGAAATGGCTAAAATGCCCCCTTCCTCCCCCAAAATGCTGGCAATACCAAGTGCTGGCAAGGATGCACAGCACAAAAACTCATATTCATTAGTGGAGGAAAAACAAAATGGTACACTTTGGAAGATAATTTGGCTCTTTCTTATAAGTTAAACTTAGACTTAACGTACAACCCAACAATCACTATCTTATATACAGGGGGTGCCAAAAATGTATACATATTTTAAGAGATGTTATCTATGTATTGCTTTTCAAAGTTGAATGAAGTTACATAGCAATGTGTAGTATGATGTTTGCTCAGCTGTGCTTCTGTCATTTTCTTTGACTGTCCTGCCTGTTACATGGTGATGCTAGCATTCATTTGACTAATGTCATCTTCTGAGCAAAAGTCATACTTTAATATTTATATATATACACACATATATCTATATAGACATCCCCTATATTTACCAAAATGATTTGAAAACTTATTTCCATACAAAAGTCTTCAAATGGATATTAATTAATAACAATTTTGTTCACAACTGCCAAAAACTGGAGCAAACAAGATGCCCTTCAATAAGTGAATGGATAAACCAACTGTGGTATTTCCATACTATTCAGCAACCAGTAGAAACAATCTATTTATTCACAAAAAAGCATAAATGAATTTTAAATGTGTGGTGCTGAGGGAAGGAAGCTAGTGTGAGAAAGCTTCATACTATATGATTCCCTTCCTATGCCATTCTAAAAAGGGCACAACTATAAAGACTGAAAACAGATCATCAGTCAACAGGTATCTGGAGGAGTGCCGAACAGATGAAGCACAGAGGATATTTCAGGGCTACAAAATTATTCTGTATGGCACTCTATTGAGGATTCATTACATTCTATTTGTCAAAACCTATGGAGTGATATAGCACTAAGTTCAACATATATAAAAAATAAATAAAACTAACCAAGAGATCCATTGATCCCAAGTTGGAATGCAGACCATGACAAAAAAAAAGTTTCACAAACATATGACACAATCTTTCTGAAGAGGGGAGTAAAGGAGTTGACCTAAATAACTTTGGAAATTAATAGATACTGTAAAGTGAAAGACAAAGGGGCTGTATGTAAACACTGCATTTTAGTTGGTAAAGTTGTTTTTCACAGGAGTATGAGATAACCATTCTGAAACTGCTATAAATGTAAACAAGGATTGAATAATGAAGTAAATGGGTGACTGCTAGTGGTACCCAAGTGGGATGAAAGGTTATAGATACCAAGTGGGTGTAACCTTCCATCCTGCTGGGATACCACTAGCTGTCATCCATTTACTTAATTATCATTCAAATGAACCAAGATGAACTATGAGGTACTAGTTTAGAATCAGAGATGTCAGCAAGAACTCAGATTTAGCACAGTACAGATACTAGTGGACATTGATGGACAAATGTGTGTGTATATAGATAAGCGGGCAGACAGATATAGATATTCTGATGGATAATAATGTGTCTATTAATATTTGTAGAAATAATTATATATGTATATATACATAAGTTACAATACATATGCATATTTTCTAGCTTTGTCCACTGAGAGAGCCCAGAAGCAATTAAATCCTAGCAGCAATGAGCAGTTGTCCAAGTTTGTTTGTAATACTATTCTCCAATAAAAGGATTCTGGGTTCATATAAGAAATGACTGATTCTAGGACTGGGAAAGAAATATACAATATGAATCTGGTGCATCTATTAGTGCCAGAGGGTAATTAAAGGATAAAACAACAAACAACCAAAAACAAATATGGAGTTATATCAAAGGAACAGAGAAGCCAACTGAAAGAACTGATGACAAAACAGCAACAAAATAGCAGCAGAATAATTAGATTATAACCCAAAATATAATGTAAAGATCCATAAGTCCAAATTGATACAAAAAAGTGACTGAATCAATTAATAAATAGAGAAGACAAGATACATCTAGGTATGGAAGAATTTCAAACAGTTTGTTGCAGAAATTTCTCAGTCAAGAAAATTGAGGATAACTCTCCACATCTTAAGTGTGGGCTACACAGTTGCTTTCGAAGAGTACAGTAAATAAAGAGAAAAAAATTTACTGTGGAGAATCCTTGCAAAAATTGTCTTAGCCAGGCAGGCAAGGTTGACATCGTCAGTGATTGATAAGTCATGCTTATAAAATATATACTATATCATGCCTAATGTTTTGAGAAGTGCATTCTACCTCTCTGTTCCTTTCTGATAACCCATAACCCCAGTCTAACCATAAGAAAAATAGGAGCCAAACTCAACTTGAGGGACAGTCTATAAAACACCTGAGGAGTATGGTAAATTAATAAGGCCATCAAAAAACAAGAAAAGTATAAAAAACTATTCCAGCTAAAAAGGAGCCTAAGGAGATATATGACTAAATATCAAATCGTATCCTGGATGGGATCATTAACTAGAAAAGGGACAATAACTATTGTACTAATAATTATTAGGACAGTCATATGTTGAGTTTAGTTAACATTTGTATATACATTAATTATATTTAGTTAATGTCCATTAACTGTAACAAATACAGTAGGATACTCTATTAACAATAGGGGAAAGATGCAGGCATACAAAAACTCTCTGTGCTATATTTTCAACATGTATGTAAATCTATAATTCTTTTAGTATAATAACTTTATTTTTTTTAATGGGCCTAATTCCCCTTGCCTGTGGCATATAGCAAAGTGTTGCCCCAGTAAACTTCAGTAAAGTGAGTAGCCTTAATTAAGCTTTCTCCCTAGACTTGTGGGCTTAGCTTGGCCTAAATTTTTATTGAAAAACAATGAATGAGTTTGTTCACTATGGCAGTAGTTTTTCAAGTTCACATAGCTCTAACAGAAATCTATTAGAGATAAAAAAGAAGCTTAAACAGCCTATATTACTACTTCTTGCTTTTGTTTATACACAGTGAAGAGTATTCAGAATGGACCTCATCTCAGGCTTGCACTAATCCTTAAATAATTACAATTCATCTACTCAATGCTGGAAACACCTCGTGGAATGTGACTTTGTTCTGCTGGTTTGTCTAATCCGATTCAATTACTTCAGTTCGCTCTCCCAGAGGCTTCACACTCAGAAACTGAGCTCTGTGTGGAAGGGAGAACTTGGGAGGGGTGATGTTCAGTTTCTACAGAAATGAACTGAACATTAGGAAAAAAAAAATCTTAGTCCTCTCCCAAATATCAATCCATCAATAAACATGAGAAACAGATTGTAATTCACAAAGCTTTCAGCACCTCTGTTGCAATAAGGGCAGATTGGTCTGGCTGAAGAAATGCTGGAGAAATGGGAATACTTCACTGGCTTGGACCAATTGGCTTGAATGGATGGAAATCACAAAAGTCCCTGAAGCTGGAGAAAATGAAGCTCTGAACCTGGCAGAAGCTTGTCATCTGCATGCAGAAAGTGACAGAGATGTTACAGATTTCCCGTACAAAGTGAACTCCTTCAATCACCTGTAAAGTGTTCCCTTGTCAATTAGAACTCTCAGAGAAGGGCCTTGACAACCAAGGCCTGCCTCCTTCCTCTTCTTGCCAAGAACAGCCACCTGCCCAGAATTAAAACTTTAATTTAAAAAGAGAATAAAATATCAGAGTGCAGTGATTGCTCAACAGAAATTCCATTAAAGAAATTGCAATCTGAAGGAACAGAGAGGCGAAACACATGCCACAGCACATGTAAGGGTAGGTTTGAGGCTGTGTGATCTCCTCAAGATGAAAAAGACCAAGGGCTTAATTAACCACCCAACTTCTTGCCAGAAATAAATGCTATAATGAAATAAAAGAGTATTATCATTCTGCTCTTCTACCCAAATTCTGACTCTCTGTTATGTTATTTTCTGTGAATCATATCTTTTATCTCAAAATAATCTTCATCGCTCCCCTAAACTGCTACAATTTTACAACTGAAGAATGAATAACAAACATGGGGATGCATGATAGATAAATTAAGAGACAATAACTTTTAAGTGGAAATTTATATCTTTTTCAGGTTCCTTCCTGTAGTAAAAATGGAGAAAAAATTTACTCCTTAGAATTAAAAATGTGTTTTGCTATTGATGATGTTATCTTCTGGATAATTGGCATACATTCATGGATGCTTTTAAAAGCAGCTAAACATTCCAAATTGAGTGCTGCTATATGAAAAAAACCATGAGCCTTTTCTTTTCAGTAAACTTAATTATTCTCCCTGACATTGAGATATGATAGTAAATAGATTATCAGGATAATAATATAATAATGATGATATGGGGAGGTAGTATAGCCATAGATTAAAGAGCTCTGTTTTAAAAAGCAGAGAAAGAAGTATACAGGGCATGACCCTGTTGCTTTTTCACTTACTATATACGAAGTTCTTAAGTTCTCTTAATCTTACCTTTCTGTAATATAATGACAACAGTAGTATCTAGGCGTGAGCCCCTGTGCCTAGCTCTTTATTTCACTTTTTAAAAAACATGTATACATGTTTAAAAAACGTAATGTAGTATATATATATTATATATATATATATATATATAAAAGACCCTCTTGCATGCTAGCCACTCTTTTGGATGCTGAGGATAATGCAGCAATAAAAACAAAATCAACAAGGTCATTATGCCCAAGGAGCTTATATTCTGGAATAATATGCAATATTATAAAATTAAATAACCTAAAACAGCAAAAGATTGCTGTAAACAAACTATTTGTGTCATGATTGTTCTTTTGATTTTCCCAGAATTTATCTCAGATAATATTTAGAAATATCAATAACCAATTTTACTATACACTTTAACCAGTTTTGTTTTATTATCCCAAAATAAGGGGTGAGAAATTTGATTAAGGATTTTCAGATGGTAGTGTGTTTTAATCAATTGTTTCATACAGATATCTTACATCTTATATTTTAAAAAATCTATTTACTCCAAGTGCTTCTCAAAAAAGCCCCTCAGTTTTCTTATGACTACAGAAAGGCAACCACTTAAAGAGATGGAAACAATAGGGAGTTAGAATACTGTGGAGATGTTTTTATGAAATTCCCAGGTGAAATTCTATTCATAGAAATAGTCCAAGTTGCAAAAGATTTCAAAGATTACATTTGACCTCTCTCAAATACGAAAACACCAAAGGGCTAAAGTATCCTTCCGAGGAGTCAAATTTGAACCACAAATTAATAAAGGCCTTACAATATAACTCATATAAAATGAGGAAAAAGCCCTTCCTTTTGGTTAATGAATAACTCCTTTCAGGGAAAATGAAAAAGACTCTTAATTCTGGGAGCATTGATATCTGTATTGATATTTACATCCAAACACTGCTTCTTCAAAGGGTTAAAATAAAATTCACGGTAAAATAATCAAGTAATTTCAACTCTCTGTGAATTCATGTGACACAGTTTAGAAGAATAAAATTGTATTTATCTTTCTTCTATTGAATTTGCTATATTTTATTACCTAGGAAATGAATAAATATTGTTTTTAATTAATAAATTTGTTATAAAGCTTAAAACTTCTTGTGCTATAAGCTCAGTCCAGGTAAAACTTTCAGCTCCTAGTCATTGCTTGCTAACCCTGTAACGTTGTATAATATAACATGACTTAAGTCACAACAGACATTTCTTCCTTATCTGGAGATGAGAGGTAAGAAATACAGAAGTATTTTACATTATACTCATGTGTAGATGGGAACATCTGTCCTGGGAAAAAGTTTAGTATCATAATTAGTACCATGGATGTTAAAAAAAAAATCTTGATATATTTTAATCATTTAAGATGAACACAACTGCTATAGAAAAAACAAAAATAGAGTAAATGAATTAAATTTTATAAAGGGCATTCACCAAAAAACTGAAGCAAACACCTTATATAATAAAAAAGACTAGAATTAGTACACTCAAACTCTAATATAATGCAAAAATGTCACTATATCTCTTTGAATTTAATGTTATTCTGAAATAAGCTAAGAAATAAAATAATCACATATAGTAATTCACATATAGTTATTCACATATAGTAGTTCATGATTACTTAATAGCTGTATAGAAAAATTACACATATGACATTACAAATAACAAGAGTTGTCATTGCAGATTCTGGATATATAACTAATATATTGAAAAGTCAGTCGAATTATTTATTTTAGCACAACAATTAGAAAATACTTTTATAATTATAGAGCTCCAAAACAATAATGAACTTATGAATAAATGTAACTAAATATACAATTGGATAAATAAAAACATATACTACCTTCTTGGATTTTATGACCCAAATTACAGATGTCCAATTTTATGGATCAATCTATAAATTCAAGACAATTTAACTAACATTGTCCTCAGAATTTTTCACAGGGTACCACATTTTTCTAAAATGTCATAGTGTAGAAAAGGTTGCAAAGTAACAAAGATAATTTTGTGAAAGAATATAGTATGCAGTAGTAGTTCACATGACTAGATATAAAAACTTATTACATAGGTCTACCATAGTAATTCTAATATTAGGTTAAAATAAATGTATTCATGCGGATCATGTTATGTTTCCCATATATTTACAGGCAGTATATCAAATACGTAATATAAGTTAGAAGCAATGTTTCAGAAGGGAGAAACAATGGATACATAGAAATTAATTGGTATCATTCAGTCCTCATCTGGATATCACCTCTTGTTTGATGCAGTCTCATACTTCTCTCAGTAGATTTCAAAACTTCTTACTTTTTATAATCCTATTATTATAGTTCATATGCTGCATTTTAATTATGTCCTTACCTATCTTTCTTCCTTATAGACTAAAAGTTTACTAGGGCAATATCTATGGCATATTAATATTTATTTATATCATCTAATTTACCAAAATCATCTGTGCTAATCAAAGTGTCAGATGCAATATATTTTATTAAAACAAATATAATTGTGGACGCAGAGGTCATTCTTCAAGGGAAATAATCATGAATTCCCTCTCTGTATTTTTAAGAATGAGAAAAACAACAAAAACATGTCTAGACACAAATAGTTTTCTACATACAATTTGCATGTATATATACAAATATACATATTTTTCTATACAAGTTATATATATGTATATCCATATACATTCATTTAATACATTAAACAAATATTTGTTCACATGTATGTATATTTGTATACATTTATGTGAATATATAGATAATCTCATTTGACTCAATCTAATGCAAACATTATTTAAAGTGGAGTTTTACTCTAGATTATTCCAAGCTTCATTCCTCCTGCCATCAGTCAGGGAACTTCTCACTTTCTACAATTCTGTCATTTTTGCTCCTCTGCTCTTATTCTCTGTCCTGCTGTCTGCCTTTTAAGCTAACACTCTTAAAAACCTTCTTTTAAATGTTTACTAAAGCTAGCATCAGACCATGTTTCTTCCCTAGTGTTAAATCAACACTTCCCACTACATCTAGTTTTTGACTGCTGAGTTTAACACTGGGAGGAGGTGAGGATTTCTGTGTCTGCCAATTGGCACTGCTTGGGAGGAAATCTGGCATCAGAACAATTGCACATTTAAAGTCGATGTCACCAGGCCTCTTTTCACTGGGCATTTCCCCTGCTCTTTTTATGGACTTTTGTTCCTGTAAAACTTCATATGGTTCTCACTAAGGATAATAAGATGAATGATAAACTTTCCAGAAACTTATATTTTATACAAAATGGAATGTGTTATCTGGGCATAATATAACAGAAAATCTGGAGTGAATGTCAAGATAAAAGACTTATGTTCCTATATGTGTAAATTCCAAACAGTATCTAGATATACATAAGATGCAAACTGTACC
Source organism: Carlito syrichta (assembly GCF_000164805.1). Taxonomy (NCBI): domain Eukaryota; kingdom Metazoa; phylum Chordata; class Mammalia; order Primates; family Tarsiidae; genus Carlito; species Carlito syrichta. Next base: position 187,129 of record NW_007232107.1, on the reverse strand, counting down.
TAGATAAGAATAAATGTTTCAAAACCTAAATTGAAATACTTGGTAAATGGACAATTGAAGATTAAGAAAAAGAAAAGTTGTATGTCTAAAAAGTGATCATTCTGAGATTTGTCTCTCTGACTAGGTAAATGCAGGCTAACATTCTCACTGTAAGAATCAGAAAGAAAACTGGATAATTTGTAATCATATTTTTAAATAGATCAGATTACTAAGGGAGGGGTGAACTTTACGTATAGTAATTTGAGAGAAGACCTAGCCCTTGCTAGGAAATCTGAAAATTGTTGTTGACCTTTGCTAATTCTGGTTATAGGCTGAAGATAGGTTTGGGCTGGGCATGACAACTAAACTGGAAGAAAGAAAAACCAGGAAAGTATAGATGGTCTGGTGGGCTAGTATGACATGTTGGAATCTAGAAAAGCCCCCAAAGCATGGTCAGTTTTTCCTAATTTAAAATTTCTGAGTTCTAAGACAACATTAAAATTTAGAGGTCCTATGCAGAAATAGTTAAAAGTCAGAAGGAACTCTCCACCACTTTAATAGTACTTAGGAAACCAAGTCCTGATAGAAAGAGAAAGTATGCCTGAAGTTAGATATCCCTGAAGATCTATTTGCCAAAATATAAACAGTGTTGGGTGGGAGCTTGATTCAAGACCTCTTAAAAGAACTGATTAACTTCCCATTTTTCAGAGATGAAGAAACAAACACTGGTAACCTCTCAATCAAGAGTCTAGGAGGAATATGCCCAAGAAATCAGAGACACACCAGTCATGAATTCAGGCTTACTAAATCTGCTTAGACCTAACCCACCTGATTGCATTGAGTGACTAGACCTTCACACTACCTACATAGCCGATGAGAATACACCCTCTTTGAGAGGAAAAAACAAACAAAAACTACAGCTTCTATGGTTCTTCCACACAACTTCCAGAATGCAAAAAACTGTAAGACATACAAAAAGGAATAAAAATGTGACTGGTAAGTTTTTAAAATGTTAAAATAAACTACAAAGAAGACACAAAATTAGCTCAGATATTAGATTTTACTCATGTGGACTTAAAATATCTATTATTAATGTGGTAAACAATGCAAGGAAATCAAGAATAAAATGAATAAAAATAGTGATAAAATTTGAATTTATAAGAAAGATTGAAAATAACATTCTAGAACTGAAAGAAAAAATTCACAGTGAAGTATGACTAGTGACCTCAAGGAAAAAGAAAATCCAAGGAAAAAGAAAATCCAAATAAAATGATTCAGATAGAAATAGAGTAAAAGAGTGTAAAAAACTTGTGGAACATAATAGATTATCTCCATGCATATGCCTGCACTCACAGAAAGAGTGGAGGGAATAGAATTTTTTTTTTTTTTTTTGAGTTGGAGTCTCACTCTTTCCCCCAGACTGGAGTGCAGTGGCCGCTCCCGGCCACCGCAGCTTCGACCCGCTGGGCTCCGGAGATCCTTCTGCCTCAGCCTTCCAAGGAGCCGGAATTACAGGCATGCGCTATCACGCCCAGCTGATTTTTTGATTTATTGTAGAGATGAGGTCTCGCTGCCAGGCGGGTCTCGAACCCGCAGGCTCAGGCAATCAACTCACCTCAGCCTCCGAAAGGCGTGGGATTATAGGCTGAGCCACCGAGCCCGGCGGGAATAGAATTTGATAGAATCATAATGCGAAAAGATAATGGCTGATAAATATTTTGATCAACTGGCAAAAGATATCAGCACATAGATTCAAGAAACGCATCAAACTCCAATCAGAACAACAAAAAATTAGAAAATCACACAAATATGCATCGTAGTCAAACTGCTGAAAACCAAAGGCAAAGTGAAATACTAGCAGCTCTAGAAAAAAGACATTTTTTGTTCAAAGAAGCAATAATATGACCTTTGCCCAGCTTTTCAAAAGTGATTGCAAATGCCAAAAAGCAATTAAATGCATGTATAGAGTGAAGAAAGAAATCTTTAAAAATGAAAGAAAAATAATGTCAATCTAGATTTCTGCCTCAGACTAAATTATTCTTGAAAAGTTTAAACACAGCCAGGCTCGGTGGCTCAACCTGTAATCCCGCGCCTTTGGGAGACTGAGGTGAGTGGATTGCCTGAGCCCATGGGTTCGAGACCCACCTGGGCATCTTGGAGAGACCCAATCTCTACAATAAATAAAAAATTAGCTGGGCGTGGTAGTGCGCGCCTGTAGTTTCAGCTACTTGGAAGGCTGAGGCGGAAGGATCGCCGGAGCCCAGCAGGTCGAGGCTGCAGTGGCCGGGAGTGGCCACTGCACTCCAGTCCAGGTGACAGAGTAAGACTCCAACTCAAAAATAAATAAATAAATAAAAGTTTAAGCAATAAAGACACTTTAACATAATAATAATCTGGGATAATTTGTCACCAACAGTCCTATACAAAAGTAATAAAATGAGTTCTCCAGATTGAAACAATATGATGAAGAGCATGAAACTACAAGGAGAAATGAATAGTATCCAAATGGGTAGAACTGTAAAAACACTTAAAGTAATATTATTATTTAAAATGATAATGACAGCAACCCATTGCAGAGCTATAATATATGCAGTAGTGAAATAATATGATAGCACAAATAGCAAAATAAGGTAAAAGGGTTAAATGATTGTGAGATTCTTGTATTGTGTGGAAATATTGAAAGTACTAATTTAGAACAGACTATTATAAGTTAAAATTGCATCTGACAATTTCTAGAATAATCAATTACAGAATCAATTCAACTTATACAACTACAAGCTAATACAATACATAAAATAAAATAATGAAAAACAGTTTATCAATTATAAAAGGAGGCAAGAAAGAAAAATAAAGGAGTAGAAAACAAATGGGATATATAGAAAACAATTCCAGTTATATCAATAATGGCAACAAATATAGATGTATTTATTAATTAAACAGCAGAAATTGTAAGACTGGATTTAAAACAAGACTTTATATCCTGTTAATGAGAAATACACATTAAATATGGTACAAATTGAAAATATTAAGATGAAAAGTTTATATTCCTGTAAACATTAAATATAAAAAGCTAGGATAGCAATTTTAATATAGACAAAGTAGACTTTAAAGCAAGAAGTGCAGTAAAAGTCATAAGAAGAAATATTTTTAATGATAAAAGGTCAGCTGGAAAGGAAGACATGCTAATCCTAAATATATGTGTACCTGATTACATAACTTTAAAAGAAATAAAGACAAAAATATCAGAACTAATGATGAGACAGGCAAATTCATAATTCTATAGCAAATGTTGAAGCTTGTTTCTGAATAACAGAAAAGGCAGAGAAAACTAAGACTATAAAAAAAATTGAATATCACATCTTAACAATGGAACATCAGATGTATCTACAACATACATACAATTTTCAGGTGTATTTGGAAAATAAATATAGAGATATGCTAGCCATAAAAGTCTCAAGAAAATTCAAGTGATTGAAATCACTCAACATAAGTTAAGAGAGGAATTGCACTAAGTTTAGCAACAAAATAACCAGAAAAGTCACAAAGGTTTGGAAAATAAACAACACAGCTCCAAATAACAATAAATTAAATTACAAATAAAAAATCAATATATTACAAATTGCAATAGAAATAAAAAAATATTTTTGATTGAACAATACTGAAAGTACAGTGTATCAAACCTGTAGGATACAGGTAAAAAAGTCCTCAGTGGAATAAGGTATAATGGTAAATGCATAGATTCTTGAAAAAAAATACAGTTCAAACATCAGTGGTTTGTGGTTTCATCTTAGGAAGCTGAGAAAAGAAAGGAAAATGAAACCAAAAGAAGAAAGATAGAAGGAAGAATGAAGAAAGGGATGGAGAGAGAGAGGGAGAGAAAAGGAAGAAAAGAAAAGGAAGATAAGGGAAGGAAGGGATGGAAAGAACAAAAGGGAAGACTCAGTCTTTGTAGCACAGGCTATGTCTCTTTATGAAACTCATACACTGTTTCTTTAGGCACATGGGTAGTAGAATAAATACTTCAGACTCCCATGCAGATAGATGTGAAAAAACTTGCGATTTCTGACCACTGGAAATAATGTGTTCCTTTTACAGGATATGCCCTTTTAAATCAACCATGTAGGGCCAGGAGTGGTGGCTCACACTTGCAATCCCAGCAATTTGGGAGGCTGAGGTGGGAGGATCACTTGAGGCCAGGAGTTCAAAATCAGCCTGTCCAACATAGCGAGACCACCTCTCTACAAAACAAACAAACAAACAAACAAATATTTTAAGTAAATAAAATCACCCATGTAGGCTCCTTAATGCCAGCATGATATCGACACTTAGGGTAATCTTAGAAATCACATGATATCATACACAACACACACACACACACACACACACACACACACACACCCCAGTCTAGTTCTTTGGATTGTGGTTGGAGCAATTTATTCTTCCACCATCTACCCCGTGTAAACAAGACTTTGTGAAAGCAAGAAAAGTTTAGTTGTGTTGAAACAAGATTTCAGGTTTATCTGTTATAGAAAGTAGTAACATGTTCATGATAGCTTGTCTTATATTTGACTCAAGGCTCTTTTCCTCTACCCACTTCCTCTACTCTGGAGCTCTGTGACTTGGGTAGAAGGGAGGGCAGAGGCTGAATTTCAGATTCCTCTTTCCTGTCTCCTTTCTACACTCTTGCAAGATTAGTCTATATATTTTTAAACACAAATCCCGTACAACAGGAATAATTCACTTAATGAAAAAAGAACCCTGTTACATTAGCGAAAACTTAGAATAAGACTCCATGAAATAAACAGAATGGGATGCAATTATGGCCTCTAATTTTGAGCATCTAAATTCTTATAAATGTTTTCTGGAAAGAAATAATATCTCTAGGTTCACAAGGTAATTGATGAATGGATATTTTAAACTACAAATCCAGCTTTGAGTAAAATGTGATTACCTGTATTTTTCACCCAAAAGATGGCTTTAAATATGTTTTGAACACAGTCTCTGAGTGATACCCACATTAGGATCATTGCCTTGTTGTAGTTGTTATTAGAGTATCATGGAAATCAGTGAAATGCAGCGTTGTGGTCTGCCAGTGTGAGTTTCTTTCAATCTGTTCCTGTCAGCCTTCAGAAGACAGGAAGGATACACTAGGGACAAAAAAGATGCAGGTTGGAATAATAAACAAGGTTGTGATATCTTTGTGATAAATACAGAGAGCATATGAAAACTGAAGGGGCTGGTAATTTATTTCCTGACACCAAATTAAACCCACCAGATATGCTGAGGTCTCTTTTGAATTTTTTAGTATTATGACATGTTCTTAAAGTTTAAAAAAAAACCAAAATGGAAGATGTGTTTATTCATCCAGATTTTAGGATAAGGCAATGAAAATTATCTTTTTGTTTCTTACACGTATGCATGACACATGCAAACACACACACACACACACACACACACACACACACACACACACGCACACACACACACACACACACCCCTCCAACAAATTACTTATTAGAAAATTTTCCAATGATCTATAGTGTGATTCTATCATTTTGAAAAGTTAAAAATTATTAACATTATGGAAAGCGTTGTGCCTTCCTTTTTTATATCTAATTTATCAACATGAACTGTTTTGACTACTTTCTAAAATACCACCAGGCTTCATTCCTTTCCCTCCATTTCCACTCCTCCCAATCCCTAAGCTACTTCATGTCTGGATTACTTCAGCAGATTTCTGATTTCAGACTCACTCTGCTTCAATCTATTCCAGTCCTACTGGCAAAGATAGCTTTCTTAAATAACCATTTTCATTATGACATGTCCCTCTTCCAAGCGTTATAATGTATGACTCCTTTGGGGAAATCACTTGGGAAATTGTTTTAAAACGTGTTGCTTTTTAATGCCATGTTCAAATCTATGATGATGTTTTAAATGCTTGTGGGAGAAGTGCCTTAAAATAAGACTGCATGACAAGGGGAATTCTATGGGCAGAGCCAAAAAGAAAGGATGGATGGACGGAAGAACAGATGGATGGATGGGCAGATGGACACATAGACGTGAGTTTATGGATAGTTATTTCCTAATCTAAGATTACATTATTTTATGAGCTCTTAATGCAGATCAACTTTAAATTAAGATCATATTAGATCATGGGTTTAAATAGAAGGACCCAATATGTCTATGTCAAGTACCCTTAAAACGGAAGGACATGCATTTTCAGAATCTTTGGTTGCCAGAAGTAGAAATCATTACCAACAACAACAACAAAAAAAAGGAGGTCAGAAAGGCATACTTCTATTTTTGACCTGGTGAATCTTGAGAATTAAGCTACCATGTGAACTCAGATAAGAACAGGCACAGAGAATGTCTCACGCCTCCAGTGTGACTGACACCAAGAAAAAGACACTCAATGTTATACTTAAAATAAAATTATTCAAAAGGCTCTGATTCAAAAATCTTACCAGCTTCACATGGAAATGTTTTATGAGAGATTTCAGGACAAAATACTGATTCAGTTCTTTCTTCAAAGATCTTAAAAAATGGAAGGTATAGATTTAAATAATTACATAAAATATGTTTAATTTTTCCTTTTAGGGAAGGCTAGAGAGCAGAATTTCAGGGTGTTAAAAGAACGGGGGAAAATACACTTCAAGTATAATTAGGAGGTCCTTAGAGGTATGATTTAAGCTGGGACACGAACACTGAGTAGGAAGCTAACCAGGTTGAAATGAAGGTGTTGTGGGGGAGTGTGGGGTGAGAAAAAAATCACTGTTTTACTAAACTGAGGGCATCCGTGGCACCAATTCCATGTTCATTGCCCATGAACTGCAATAGAGTTCATTGGATTCAAAATGATTCCTTGGCTGTCACTGGGCTTTGGTTATATCAAATATCAATAGTCATAATTTAAGTGGAGTTTGGATAGCTTCCTGCAATTCTAGGATTTCATCATGATTTGTTTTATATAATGAGATTTTGACTCATATTAAATCACTGTCACCTCTGCCACCATGTCAGGGCTAATTAATGGAAGGGCTATGATTTTCAAATCAAGTAATATTCAGAGTTAAATAGACTCTACTACTCTATTTGATAAACAACCGTCTGGCCAAGATGAACTATTGAGAGATTATTTTCTCTAGAACAATTATGAAATTGGCCTAGCATAAGTACACTAATTTAAGTAGATAGAGTATGTTTGGTTTATTGAAATGAATCTTTTCAGTATCGGAAAAAACACTCTTGAGAATGCTGTTAAGACAATATAACAAGTTAGATTAATATAGATTTGACCAGCAAACGCTTCTTCTTATTGGCCTTTGGATTTTAATAATATTTAGCCAGAGGCTGTTCTTCAAGTACTGTCATTTGAGCTTTTTATAATAAAAGGCAGAAAGAAGCTTTAATGAGCTCTACCCAAGTTCATAACATTCAGACTGCAAACGCAGAAAACAAAACCAGTCACCTGTAAATGTTTGACCTATTGTTCAGAAGGGAATTCTTTGAAGAGAGGTAGAGATTTACAGGATATAAAAGTGAAGGTGGGAAAATACCAAAAGATAAAACATTCCTACTTGCAAATTTAATAAAGCCACCCTGATTCTACCCTTATAGGTACTGTTATGCAGGAATATGTTCCCAGAGCAATCTGGAAAAAATAGTTAGAATTGAAAATTGTGCTCAATGTGTTAATCTGTTACTCTCAAAGCCATAGTCAATATGCTAAATGTTTTTTTCTGATAATCTTAAAGTTTGGAAATATTTTGGAAAACTAGTAGAAAGAGAGAGTAAGTCAGACTATATCTCATAAGAGCCAAATTCTACTTCTTTCATTTGCTCAATGAACACTGATATGTGTTAGCAACAGGGAGAGACCTTATGACAATGCAAAATACAATGTTCCACTTATAAAGTGCCTATTATGAGCACTTGAATAGATATTTCATCATGGTCATAATATAGGGAATTTAATTCAATATCCATTTTACAGATAAAGATATTAAAGCTCTGAGAGATAAGTAACTTGCACAAAATCACGTGGCTAGTAAGATGTAAAGCTGAGACTCAAATTCAATAATGTATGATCCCATAGAATAAGCAATTCCCTGTCATGATCTTGATTTATTTTTCCCAGTGTGATCCTACCTGTACTATTTAAATTCTTATCTGCCTGAATTATGTCACTTAGAAAAAGGGTTTTGGTGTTACTGGGTGTGTGTATGTGTGTTTCCCCTGTAGACTTGGAAAGCATCATAACAGCACAATATTCACCAATTCTTTAGGTTTTTTTAAAAATGTGAATGCACAAAGAAAAACTGGGACTTAAAGTGATGCCTTTGAGATTATTTTTACTGAGGTAAAAATAATAATCAGATATCATTTAAAACCTCTCATTTGTTTGAATAGAGAATGACACATGGTTTCAAACTAAAAAAGTATAAAAATGATTTTGTTGAGTTTCCCTCTAAATTTTGCCACTTGCCAACAAAATTTCTCCTGCTTCAAGAATATAGTGTCATCAGTTACATGAAAAGCTGGCCAGACCTTTGATATTTTATACTTATATAAGTAAATATATATGCATTTGCTTTTGTTTTTTTGTTTTTTTTTTTGTTTTTTGAGTTGGAGTCTCACTCTGTTCCCCAGACTGCAGTGCAGCAGCATGCTCCCTGTCACCGCAGCCTCAACCTGCTGGGCTCCAGTGATCCTTCCGCCTCAGCCTTCCAAGTAGCTGGAACTACAGGCACGCGCTACCACACCCGGCTAATTTTTGATTTATTGTAGAGATGAGGTCTCACCAAATTGCCCGGGTGGGTCTCGAACCCGCAGGCTCAGGCAATCCACTCACCTCGGCCTCCCAAAGCGCTAGGATTACAAATATATGTATATGTTATATACATATATTTCCTCTTTACTATGATAAAGGTAAATGATTGTATCTTTGGGCATTTAGCATCTTGTTTTGTGTTCTCTTAGATTTACATCAAGTGGATTATTTATTATTATTTATTATTATTATTATTTTTAAAGCAGGATTTATTGAGAGGACAAAAAAGCTCCCACAGTGGGAAGGGACCTGAGGGTTGCCCTCAAGTGGATTATTTTATGTCAACATATAAAAAATTTCCCTATCTTTTTAATAGTTATATGTTATGATTATATTTCATTACCATAATTTATGTAAATAGTTTTCTATAGTTGACCTTTAAGTTGTTTCTATTTTTTGCCAAAATAAACTTCAATAAATATATTTTCATTCATAAGTCATTTTTCATAAGTTCAAGTGAATTTGACAAGTTTATAATGTTAATAATTTTATATTAATTGATATAATGTGTTAATTTTGATACATGATTGTCGTCTATAGAGATTTGGAGATGAATACTCTTGCCAAAAAGATGCAAATTTCTGATTTCTATATCCACAATAATACAGAATGTTATCAAACATTTTCATCCTTGTCAATCTGAGAAAGGAAATAATCTATCTCAGTTTAGTTTAGTTTTAATTTGCAACTGTCATCTAATGAAATTGAGAATGTTTTCAGATGTTAAAAGACTATTTGTATTTCTATATGAATGGATTGGCTTAAATCATGCTTTTTCATTTTTCAAAAACAGGCTGTTCAAAGTTTAAGAATATATGGAAGTAACCACAAGAGACTGAATATCTGTGTCTCTCCCTCAAATTCATATTTGTGATCTCATTCCCAATCTGAGAGTATGAGGAGATGGACCTTTGGAAGGTGATTATGTCATGTAGGCAGTGACCTTAGCAATGGGATTTGTCCCCCTATAAAAGAGGCCAAAGAGAGAGTGAAAAGATGGCCATTTATGAACTGGAAAGCAGGCTCTCACCAGTCACTGAATCTAATGAACCCTTGATCTTAGACTTCTCAGCTTCCAGAAGTATGAGATATAATATTTCTGTTGTTTATAAGCCACCTAGTCTATTGGTAATCTGTGATAGCAGTCTAAATCAACTAAGACAGTAACACTTTGTAATCTGAGTTACAAATATATTTTTTCACAGTTTATCTTTTGTTTTTGTTTTATGTTAATTTTTTGTTTGCCATGCATGCCAGCCAGGCCTTACCTGTGCCTGGTATCTCCACATTCAGAATTGCTTCGACTTTTAGAGTCTTCCAAATTGGATGGAGAGAGATTGTGTTCTGATTGCACAATTCTCAGCCTCTGATCTCCAACTTCAGTTCTATCTCTATCCCATTCTCTGGAAATACAAGCGCCTTAGGCTTTTTGCTTCTTATACTTCATATTAATAAATCTGCTTGTTCTGAGCATCCTACTTCTGTCTTAAATTTTAGTTTTATGCTAAATGACAGACTATTCATCCGCTGCTCTCCACAATATCACTTACATTCTAGAAAATATTTGTAAGTAATAATATAGCAGTGATTACTATCTGGATAATATTATTTGCACAAAATATAAATAAAATATAAAGCCAGCCTGATTCTACCCTTGTAGGTGGTGTTATGCAGGAATATGTTCTCAGAGAAATCTGGAAAATAAAATACTACCGATTAATATCAAAATAATGTTATTAGATATTCTCTGAAGTTCAGTGATCTGGATTCAGATCTTGACTCTGACATTTATTAGTTTTATAAACTTAGGAAGTTTTCTTAAGTTTCCCAAGTATATATCTGATTATATTTCTCTCTTGCTTAAAAATTTTGATGTGGTACAGAAGATTGAAACAGGACCCCTATCTATCCCCATGCACAAAGATTAACTCCAAATGGATCAGAGACCTAAATGTAAAACCTCAAACCATAAGAACCTTAGAAAAGGAAGGAAATACCCTCATGGAAATCGTAACTGGCAACCAATTCCTGAACATAACCCGAAACCCACAGGTCATAAGAGAGAGAATAGACAAGTGGGACCTTATTAAAGTGACAAGCTTCTGCAAAGCCAAAGAAACCATCAAGAGATCAGGGAGACAGCCTACAGACTGGGAAAAAGTATTTGCCAACTCTAGATCTGACAAAGGCTTAACATCCTGGATCTACAAGGAACTGAAACATACTGAAAAGAAGAAAACAAACACCCCATTATAAAATGGGCAAAAGATATGAACAGACACTTCACAAAAGAAGACATCCAAGCAGCCAACAAACACACGAAGAAATGCTCAACCTCACTAATCATCAGGGAGATGCAAATCAAAACCACACTGAGATACCACCTAACTCCAGTCAGAATGGCAATTATCAACAACTCAAAAAATAACAGCTGCTGGAGAGGGTGTGGTGAAAAGGGAACACTTCTACACTGTTGGTGGGAGTGTAAACTAGTGCAACCTCTGTGGAAAGCAGTGTGGCGATTCCTAAAAGCTCTAAAAATCGACCTTCCATATGACCCCGTAGTCCCCCTACTGGGAATATACCCTGAAGAACTCAAATCACTCTATAAAAAAGATACCTACACATGTATGTTTATCGCAGCATTGTTCACAATAGCAAGAACATGGAAGCAACCATGCTGCCCATCAAAAGAGGAACTGATTTAAAAAATGTGGTACATATACACGATGGAATACTACGCAGTCATAAAAAAGAACAAAATCATGAATTTGGCAGCAACCTGGATGGAACTAGAGTCTATAATACTGAGTGAACTCTCACAGAAACAAAGATCCGAGTATCACATGTTCTCACTCATATAATGGACGTTGAACATCCAATGTAATACTATAAGAAAATGACTCGTACTCTGGGAAACTATGGTGGGGGGAGGGGGATGAGATTAACAGTAGCAAATATCTGTCTGGGGACGGGGAAAACACCTCTTATCAACAGGGTGCCTGAATGAAACGTAATTGTACACCTAACCCTTAACTGTACCCCACAAAACCATAATAAAAAATATTGATTAATTTTTAAAAAAATTTGATGTGGGGTTGGCATGTTTGGCAAATTAAAATACAGAATAACAAGTTGGATTTGAATTTTATATAGACAATGAATACTTTCTTTGTATAAATTTGTTTCTATTAAATATTGGAACATTTGTATACTAATAAAGTATCCAGGAATTATCTGAAATTCAATTTTAAATAATATTCTGCATTTTATCTAGCAATGCTACTTTGATGACTTTTACTACATTATACCATGAAGAAAATAGAAACTCTTTACTATGTCCTATGTTCTTAAAAAACACAACTCTGTGGACCTCACCTATCTCTACCACTTTATCTCTTGCCATTCTCTTCAACTTACACTATGTTCCAGCCACGTTGATTTTCTTTCAAGTGTTCTAAGACAACAATTGTTTTCTTATTTCAATTACTTTGCTCATCATTTTTCTGACTCTCTGCAAAGCTGACCTTTTTTCATCCTTCAGCTCTCATCTTCTCAGAGTAGCCATTTTGTCCATTTATCCCAAAAGATTCCTTACCCTACACACCTCCCTTACACAAAGTGTGTTTATCTATTTATTCATATCTTTGATTTTTGCCTTTGCCATCATTCTAGTAGGCACTTGAGGGTAGGGTCCTTGTCTGGTTCACTCACCAATACATACTGATCACTTTATAGTGCCTCTTGCAATGGGATATATTCCATAAGTATTTAAGATTTATTTAAAAATAAATATATTAAACTTTTCTCAATTATGAATGAAAAATTAGTACATACTTCAAAGGATTATCAGAGATAGTAAATAAAATAATGCTCACAGAATACATAGTGATATACTTGATGAAGAATGAGTAATCAATAGTTGATAAGTTTTTTCACAATTGCCTGATAATATTCTTGTGAAAGGATAATGTATTTGTGGGATATATTCTTGTAATAATATTTCTGTGGGAGGAAAAATAAATAAAGCATGGCATTTCTAAAGAGCCCTTTGGAAGGCTATGTATGTCCACTGATACTACAACCAGTGCTTGATAGACATTTTCATACTACATCCTCTTCTTCCATATGGCTAGCTTTAGATTTTGTAATTAAATCTGTCTATACATCCTGCAGTTATGTTAACCACTTTATCTGTCCACCTCTGTAGAGGTATAGTAGACAATACACCTCTGAATTTAGGACTGGATATCCCATCTTAACCAGTAAATCTTCTGCCTTTCCCTCTTTTCCTCTTCGTCCTCTCTCCCTCATTCTTCATTTCTGTTTCCTTTACCACTTCTTTAGAGTATTAAGTAATCTCATCAACCATGTATCAAAAGCTCCTCAGTTTTTTGTTTTATTTTTTGAAGATTTTACTTTCTCTCCTCTTTCTGTTTCTCCAAAATTTTGCCTTGAAAATCATCCTTCCAAATTACTATGTCAGTTTCAGATAAGACTGAATATTTCACCTGTAAACAAAAACAAAATGAAATAGTGTATTAAAAAGAATAGATATAGTCTGACCATCCGGAATGATGTTTTTTCCTTCAATGGCACAATCTGTAGAGCACCACAGGGATTTTAAAAATGTTAAAAAATTTATATTTCCATTTGTGTTCATTAAACACATAGAATACTAGAACTCACATCTCTCCACTGAGAGTTCTATTCAATCTTCTTTCACAATTATTTACTTAGCAATTATTGTATGTAAAGCACTATGCTAAGCCCCAAAGTGGGGCACAAGAGCCTAACTTAGTGAGGGAACACAAATAAAACTCAATAAGATTAAACTGCTTAAGAATATTAGAGATATAGACATGAAGTGGTTTTGAATATTTGGAATAGGAAAAAATTATAAAGGAAAATCAATAAGGTTTTGTGAAGATAGTAGTTTTTGAGATAGGATATGAAGGATGGTTGATATTTGTATACATGGAATAAAGAGAAGAAAATAGTCTTACCTACTACATGTAGAACATATTTGTTGTTTAGGCATTTAATAAAATCTTTTTATTCACTGGCTTTAGGCCAATCTCATCAGAAAATTTAATGACAATCTTAAATTGGTCTAAGTTATACTATAGTAACAAGTGGTTTCAAAATCTTAGTAGCTTCTATTTATAGAGATTTACTTCTCACTTTTATTACTTGTGATTTGTGGAGTGTTTATGACTTTATCCTACATCCTATTTATTCTAGGATCAAGTCTAAAACTAGATTCCTCACTAAGAAAATGGATATGTATGGAGGGAAAAGCAAGTGGTAGAATCAAGGAATGGCACTCTGAACTTCTGTACAATAGTATGTCATCAGAACTTATACTTACTGGCCAGAGCAAGTCACATGGTGAAGCCTAGTATTAATGTGGTGACCAAGAAGAACGACATATACTTGACAAAAACTCCACTATGTATAAGGAATACATTACAGAAAACATGAACATATTAAATCTTAATTGGATATTCAAGTTTACTAAACTTTTAGAGTATACCAATGGCATTGCAATATATTTGCACATTTTAATTTCCTTTGCTTAGATGATTTAAGCAACTTAACATTGTTCTTTAAATACCGACATTTTGGAAATACTTTTGGCAGAACATTTTAAGAAACTCATTTGCTAAACTTGTGAAAGCCCAATAGTCTATCTCTAATCTTTCTCAATATACAGAAACAACAATGATGAAATATGGAAGAAATGACAACAGGATTAATGGAGTGAATGAATAACCTGGGAGAAAGGATTCCAAAGCTAAGCACCGGAGGACAACAGACTGCAGTATCACAAACAGGAGGAAACAGTGCCTCTATTAGGCTGATAGCCACATTCAGTTGGTGATTTCTAGATAATCTGTTGCAACTGATAATGAAAATATTAGGTAACCAGTAGAAATCTCAGTTTTAATTTTCATATACAACTTGCAGTGTCATAGAGTACCACTCTGTTAAAGCAACATTTTACCTTTTACATGGGTTTTTCTTTATATTTAATTTGTTTTTGTAATACATAAAGCAAGTAAATCTCAACCTGCAAGGTGGTGTCCCATAGGACTTTTGTGCCATAGTTAGTGGGCTTTTAAGAATGTCAGTGGGATTTCTACTGTCCATATAAAATTCTAAATATTCAAAGAAGGGGAAACATTATATACACACTGCATGCATGCGAATCAAAACCCAAAATAAAATGGCTTTAAAAACAGTTTGAAGTTGACCCTATGGTTTATGAATCAGATTATGAATTAAGGAAAAAAGTCAATGCAGAAGGGAGGCCCAGATCAGCAAGAATAGAAAGACCAGCTTATCCCAGGATCCAATAGTGTTTTTTAAAGTTAAATTTTTAAAAAATCCACAAATCTCTTGAATCATGAATTCTGTTCTATAGTGTGGCTTTCTAGATTATCCACCATCAAGTTACCAGGTGCAACTAAAATTATCATTTAATGGGCATTTATAAATGCCATACTTTTTATATATACTTTTATACACATTATCTCATTTAATCCTCAACACATTCCTGCAAGGTGGACATTAATAATACCATTTTAAAAATAAAAAATAGGCTGGGTGCAGTGGTCAACACCTGTAATCCCAGAACTTTGGGAAGCTGAGGCAGGAGGATCTCCTGAGCCCAGGAAGTCAAAACCAGGCTAGAAAAAATTATTTTTACAAAAAATCCAAAGTTTAGCCAATTGTGATTTTGCGCACGTGAAGTTCCAGCTACCTGGGAGGTTGGGGCAGGAGGATCTTTTGAGCCCAGGAAATCGTGACTGCGGTGAGCTGCAATTGCACCACTTACACTCCAGCTTGGGTGACAGAATGAGACCCTGACTCTAATAATCATAATCATAATTAATAATAATAATACTGATAAATCCATTAAAAAGGGGAATTTTATACAGAAATTAATTGATGAAGCTCAGATTATGAGCCAAGGTCTAGCTAATTTCACATATCTAGACTGCATAGTATTGTCCCTTATTGAAAGTAAGGTGGACAGATTTAAATTTGAAATTGATCTAAATTAAAAGTTCTTCTGTATTTAACATTGTCCAGTTTATACCTTAAATGTGGAGAGCCCCAAACTACAAAGGCTTTATCAATAAACTAACATTCACAGTCTTAGCACTTGATTACATTTAGACATTTAATTTTTAAATTCCTGCAGTTAAAATTAATTACAATGAATTTCTTACGACTCCATTTTAAAGGAAAGATATAAAATAGGAACCAGAGTTGTTGGGTAGTTTTGTCTTAATTTTTTTAAGTGTAAGTTCCTCAAGGGTCAAATCATACTACAAAGAAGTCAGGGTAAAATTTTCACAACAAATGTTTGTTAACTTCTAGAGGGAGTTTTATTCAATCAATTGTACATAGTAGATGAATCACAAGAAAGGCCAGACCTTGCTATGTAATTTGTTAAGAACTATTATCATTATTACAATTGCTAATATGCTTCAGATTGTATTAAAATGGTTATTATATTGTAAGAACTGCATTGCTTTGTGTCCTTTGCAAGGATTAATAATAGGGATTTGAAGAGATTATCACATGAAAAAGGCACAGAAAATAGGGTGTATCAGAACATTGTTTTTCACTTTTTTCATGTGACACTAATCAAATTAAAAGGTCAAATGCAACCTTGATTATACATTTCAATTACTAGGATAGACTTGCTTTCTGTTGTTGTTTTTTGCAATTTTTATAATGAGCGATTTTAGTGTTATGAGAAATAAATTTTAGGTTATGCAGTTCTTTTTTTAAAATAAAGACAAAGTAAACAATTGGGTCTTTCTGAAAAGTCCACTAGTTTTCATACTGTAGTTATCTAATTGTATAAGAAAAAACAATGTCAGAATGTGTTTTAAATTATTTTCACATATAATAAAAATTACATGTGCAGAATGTTGCTTTTAGGAACCAACAGTAATTCAAACTGAAGAAAGCAAGCTTAATAAAGTTCCACATATGATGTAATTAGTTATATAGTTTATTGAGTCTGCTGTCAATTATGTCTTTTAGATTCTTCAAAAGCTTTTATAGGCAATAATTTGTTATATACATTTTTAAAGTAAGTCCTTTCCTAAAGATGTTAGCATTCTGCTCTGCATTTATCATGTGAAAAGAAACAGATAAAAACAATCCACATGATCTATATTGCAAGGACAAAGTAAAGAACTGGACAGTTTTAAACATTTGAAACTTCAGAAATGCCCTTGAACTTAAAATTCTGCATTTCAAAACATAATTTTGAAGCAAAAATCATGAAAAGAACAGAAAGAGAAATAACATATTCAGGATGAAATACACCAAAATTGTTTCAAATTTTTAAAACTCTAAATCATAAAGTCCATAGATAACTCATCATGGAGTAAAAATATAGACATGGATTTGAATCCTCTCTTTTCCAGTTACAAGCAGTGATCCTGAGCTCTTGCATAATATAGACAAAAATAATGTCTACATACTAGTATTTGAGGGCATGAATCACAGCCCTTGATGTGATTGGTCAGTGAATGCTAACACTGCTTCTCTCTTACATCTGCATTTTCTTTTTCTGTGTTCCTAAAACTATTATCTTTGACTCCTGCCTTGCCCTTTGTTCCACATCTACACCATGCACACCCAAGTCCTCTTCAATGTATCCTCTCTTCTCCAATCCCATGACCCTCACAACACTCAATTGAAACTTCTCCACTGGCCTTCTAATCTTACCTGCTTCTATGAACTAGCCAGCTTCTCTCGGTCCATTCCAGACTTCCGAGAATTTCTATAATTTCATCCCAACCAACTATTCTGGTTGGGCTCTTCTAATCTCTGTCATGTGATATGCTCGCCAGAAAACTATTAACTATGCCCTACAAATCTCTTCTCTGTATTGTTTGTCTCAGATACTCTCTTGCTTCATTCCTGAAAATTTCACTTAACTCAAAGGACAATACCATTTCCTACATAAAGTATTTCCAGTTCTCTTCCACTTCGTGTAAACTAATTCTTTGAATTGTCAATTCCAGAATAACTTTATTTTCCTATTGTAATATATGCTGTTCAAAATTTGGAAAATATATTAAATCATATAATAAATTAAAAATCACTTAAAAATTCCGCACTCAAAGTCCATTGCTAATATTTAGACCTGTGTGGCCCTAGAGGAACAAGGTTGCACAATATATATTGTCTTTTACACTCATGTCTATCTGATAATTTGAGGATATATGTGTAGAATTACTAAATAAAAATATTTGAAACATTTTAAAACTTTTGCTATTATTGTCAAATTGACGTTCAAAATATTATATAAATTAATAAAACCTCACCCAATATATGGTGATGACTATTAAAATGATAAACCTTTCAGTATTAAGATATTTCTCAATTTCATAGTTTAAAATGTTTTCCCAATATTGTTTCAAATATTTTTGTTAGTAATGAGACTAAACAATTTATCTATATGCATATGTCATTTGTTTTTCTTTACTTAAAAATTGCTTTTAATACATTTCTGCCCTTTTTTTGCTTCTTAGATTATAATGATTTTCTTAAATCGTCTTAAGAACCATCATAATTTAAAAAAATACAACCTAGAAAATGAGTTACAAATATTTTTATATTTTACTTTGCTATTTCAATAGTATATACTCATATGGTATTGTTTCATTACCAGAAATTTTAACTATTCATAAACTCATATATTAAATTACTTATATTTTCTGCCTTTTAATTTATATTTATAAATACTTGTAGACTTCACCATTGGTTCAATATTTACCTATTTTTATTTCTGGGTTATTTAATAGTTTTATGGAATTTTTTTCATATTTTACTCTTTATCATGAATTTGTTTAGCTCATAGGATGTTATGGCTGAATTGTATCCTCTCAAAATTCACATATTGAAATTCTAAGGCCCAGTACCTCAAAATGTGACTGCATTTAGAGATAGAGTCTTTAAAAGGGAAAAATAAGATGAAGTTATATGTATAAGCCTCAATCCAATAAAGACTGCTGAGTTTCTGAGAAGAGATTAGGACACAGATATGGACAGAGGGAAGATCATGTGAAGACACAGGAGAACACAAGCCAAGGAAAGAGACTTTGGAAGAAAACAACCCTGCCAACACCTTGATCTTGGATAGTCTCCAGATCTGTGGGGAAAAACATTTCTGTTGTTTAAACTACTCAGTCTGTGGTACTTATGCTAGCCCTCACAAACTAATATAGCATAAGAGCAAAACTTCTAGTCTTTCTCCCTTATGAATAAATACACAATTGCTTTAATATCCTTAATATTTTTTTTATTCAATAAATTAAAAAATGGGCAACCCCTTTGCGTCCCCTCCCACTTTGGGAACTTTTCTGTCTTCTCAATAAATCCTGCTTTAAAAAAAAGAAAGAAAAAATATGTAATAAATTATTATAAATAATTATGTTTCTCAATTTATTAGTTATGAAATAATCTTACCATATTTAAAAAATATTGGTTGATACAATCTCCTTTTCTTACTTTTTTAATTTAAAAAAGTACTGGGACTTAGCACTGAGGAGGCAAGATGGTGAAGGAACTGGTGAGAACTTGAATTTCTTTAAGGGTGAGCATCCATAAAGGCAGTATGCTTGAGTGGAGACCTACATTGACCTTGTCAACTCTGTTCAGCCTCAAACCTGGGACCCAGAGGTGATTGTCGCAACCCCCTGGGATCCACCATTGCTGATTCCAAGAGGAAACTTCAGGAGCCGACACAGAGAGATGGACTCCCCACCCCATGCTGGATCAGGCACAGACACCTCAGATCTGAGTGGGGACTTGGCCCCAGCAGCAGCAGTGGATGAGTTGGGTGAGTCGGAATTTGAGTCACCCTCCTCCCATAGCAGTCCACAGGGCTGGGCCTGCACTGAGAGTAGAGGGGAGGGACTGGAGACCGGAGCTAAACAGTGCTAAACACTGCTTTTGGCCACTTTTGGCTAAACAGTGGCCAAAAGCAGTGGTGGTGCTTGGGAAAGGAAACTGAAGTTCCAAAAATGGCCACAGAGGTTTAATCCATCAACAAGAAATATTCATCCTAAACATATATGCACCCAACAGGGGAGTACCAACCTTATAACGTAGCTTCTAGATAATCTAAAAAAAGACACTGATCCAAACACTATCATAACTGTGGACTTAAATACCTCACTAACAACACTAGATAGCTCATTGAGGCAAAAAATTAATAAGGAGATCCAGAATCTCAACTTGATGCTTGACCAAATGGATTTAATATATACCTACTGAACACTTCACCTAACAACCATGAAATATACATTCTACTTATCACCATGTGGAACATACTCCAAGATCAACCATATCCTCCGACATAAAGCAGGCATAAACAAGTCCATAAGATTGAAACACTGCCATGCACCTTCTCAGACCACAGTGGAATAAAAATAAATATCAACACCAACAAAGCTACCCCAAAACCCACAAAGACATGGACACTAAATAGCATGATACTAAACAACTCCTGGGCCAACACAGAAAGGAAATCAAAATAGAAATTTAAAGATTTCTAGAAACAAATGAAAATTAAGACACATCTTACCAAAACTTCTGGGATACCATGAAATCAGTAATGAGAGGGGAATTCATTTCTTTATGAATAAACATCAAGGAAATGGAAAGGTTACACGTTAACAGCCTAACAGATCACCTAAGAGAGCTGGAAGACAAGACCACCAAAACCCCAACTTCAGCAGAAGAATCCAGATCACCAACGTAAAAGCCTAAATACAGAACATAGAATACAAAATATCATAGAAAAAAACAACATAAGGCTGGTTCTTTGAAAGGATAAACAAGACTGACAGACCCCTAGCCAGATTGATCAAGAAAAAGAAAGAAAAAGCCCAAATAAACACAATCCGCAATACAAAAGATCAAATCACAACAGACCCTGAAGAAATACAAAAAATTATCAGAGATTACTATGCACACCTGTATAGAAACACACTTGAAAACCTAAATGAAATGGAGGATTTTCTGACATCACACAACCTCCCAAGGTTGAAACATGAAGAAATTGAGACATTAAATAGACTAATAACAACCAAGGAAATCGACTCCATCATAAGAAAACTACCCACAACAAAAAGTCCTGGACCAGACAGATTTCCAGTGGAGTTCTACAAAATGTACAAGGAGGAGCTTATACCAATCCTATTGAAAATATTTCAAGCAATCAAGATAGGCGGAACTCTCCCCAAATCATTTTATGAAGCTAACATCACACTGATACCCAAACCAGCAAAGATTCAACAAAGAAAGAGAGCTACAGGTCAATATCCCTGATGAATATAGATGCAAAAATACTCAACAAGATTGTATCAAATTGGATCCAACAACCCATCTGAAAAAAATCATCCACCAAGTGGCTTCATCCCTGGGATGCAGGGTTGGTTCAACATCAACAAGACCATAAATGTAATTAAATACATCAACAGATGTAAATATAGGACTCATGTGATTATATCACTAGAAACAGAAAAAGCATTTGATAAAATCCAGCACCCCTTCTTGAAAAATATCCTTGAACACTGGGCTTAGAAGGAACATACCTCAAAATAGTGGGAACCATCTACAATAATCCCATAGCAAACAAATTGCTAAAAAGACAAAAATTAGAAGCATTTCCTCTCTAAACTGGAACAAGACAATACTGCCTGCTTTCACCCCTCTTGTTCAACATAGTGTTGGAAGTCCTAGCTAGAGCAATCAGACAAGAGAAGGAAATCAGGGGTGTCCAAGTAGAAACGAGGAAGTCAAGACATGACACTTTTCTGATGATATGATTCTATACCTCAAAAATCCTAGAGAATCTGTCAAAAATATTCTCGCACTAAGACTTTGGCAAAGACTCAGGGTTCAAAATCAATGTGCAAAAGACAACAGCATTCTCATATACCAACAACAAATGGACAGAGAACCAAATAAAAAGCACAATCCCATTCACAATAAGCCCCCCCCCACACATACAAATGAAATACCTCAGCATCTTCCTAACCAGAGAAGTGAAAGACCTTTACAATGAAAATTACAGAACACTTCTCAAGAAATTAAAGATGACACAAACAAATGGAAAAAGACTCCATGTTCGTGGATTGGAAGAATCAACACTGATTAAGATGTTCATCTTACCCAAGGCAATCTACAGATTTAATGCAATACCCATTTAATTACCAGCATCACTCTTCTCAGACCTGGAAACGACAATACAGAAATTTATATGGAATCATAAATGACCACAGATAGTCAAAACAATCTTCAGCAAAAGAAAGAAAGTGGGAGGTATCACTGCCAGCCATTAGACTCCATTATAAGGTTACAATAATCAAAACAGTCTGGTATTGGTAAAAGAACAGACATATAGAACAATGGGACAGGACAGAGATTCTGAAAGCAAAACCTCAATTTCTCAACCAACTCATCTTCAACAAAGCCTCCACTAACAACCACTGGGGAAAACTTCTACACTATTGGTGTGAGTATAAACTAGTACAACCTCTATGGAAAACAGTGCAGCAATTCCTAAAAGATCTGAAAATTGATCTTCCATATGGCCCAGCAACCTTGCTTCTGGGAATATACCTAGGAGAACTCAAATCATTCTACAAAAAAATACCAACCTGTGCACACATTTTTTCATTACAGCACTATTCAAAATAGCAAAAACATGAAACCAACTGGGCTACCCATTGAAAGCAGACCAGATTTAAAAATGTGATATATTTACACAATGAAATATTATGCAGTCATAAAGAGTGACAAAATTATGAATTTCATAATTTTACAACTTGGATGAATTTAGAGTCTATTATACTCAGTGATCTGTCACAGAAATAAGGAACTGACTACCACATATTCTCACTCATAAGTAGACCCTGAACAATTATCATAATACTGTAAGAAAGGAATTGGGAGGAGTGGAAAACTGCCAGGGAAAGGAGCGGGGGGTGGGGAGGGCACTTCATCAATAAGATTACCTGATCTCAAACCAGGTGACATGGGGACTAAATTGAGGCCCAAATTTTGCCTGTTCAATGACCATTTGTATACCTAACCCTTAATTGTACTCCAGATCTTTAAAATAAAAATTTTAAAAATTAAAAAATTTAAAAAAATACTGACTGCTCAAAAATTTATATTTGAGATATACTTTTGAATTAGGCTATCAAATTCTGAAAAGTTATACTGATAATGTGTTTATAATTGAACAATCTACAATTTTTTTTCTTTTTTTATTTATTTTAAAGATGTAGGTGTATTTCAGGATTAGATATACGAATGGGCACTGTACAGGTAAAGTTTTAATTGGGGGAAAATTTTACTTCCAAGTTATTGAGTATATCTCAAGAATATTACATTAAATTCAATACTGAAGTATATCTATCAATTCATGTTGAATTTATGTATATATTTATCTTCTCTCAGTCTTTCAATAATGTTTGGAGCTCTTCATATAAAGATTGTATATATCTTTCAATATGTTTCCTGGTGCTTAATTAAGTTATTAGTTTTGCACCCAGCCATTATACTGAATAGTCCCTATTAATTCTTATAATCAAATCTGATGTGTATAACAGAAAAGACAATTTTACTCTTCTATTATTCACATCTATTTTTAAAATTACATTAGCTATGATTTCCATTACAGTGAAACTAATAATGTTGACAACACAAACACTGTTTTAGAAAAATTATTGGTCAAACATCAAAATAGAGATCTATTTTCTTAACTGCATTCAATTTACTTAACAAGTTTATTTTATAAGGCAGTGAGTACAGGGTTCAAATATCCAAAAGATAGCCATTAGTCACTGGGTCTGTCAGTTAATTAAAACTATTATATTTTCTTTTCAGGTTGGTATTAAATAATAATTAGATATGACCTACACTATTTTTTCCCTTCAGTTAGCAAAAGTTTTTTCTTGATTTCTTTCAGTTATTAAATTAGAATTGAAGCTCTCCCCACTACCACCCTCCACCCTCCCCGAATACACACACTCATACTCTGGTATTTAGGAAGGTGAACTTAAAAGATACTCATTTATGGTTATAAATAACTATATCACTGCTTCTTCCATTGTGATCTGACCCTACTCCCTCTTTTAAAGTAAAAATTTTTCATAATAAAAATATCCACTACAAATCCCACAAAGGTTTATTATTATAACTTTGGTAGCATTAACAACTAAATGTTTAATAAAGCCTTCTTTGTATTGAATTTACCATTTTCTTTCTTCGGAAGTATGTGTGTGTGTGGACATGGGTGTGTACTTACACATATCTTATTTTCCCTACTAGAACAAATGGTCTTCAGGAGCAGAATTCCTTTCTGATATCTTCCATTGCCTACACCAATACCTTCTATAAATGGAAGGTAAATGTAGACATTTAATGAATGCTTGGTGAATGAATAAAATTTATTATCTGATTTCTGACATTTCTATTTACTTAAAACTTTGTTTCTAAATAGCTACTAATAAATCAGTGTGTTTTTTACTGTCACTTGTGTTAGAAGAAGTATATTTATAAAGTACTCTTAATTGGTTTGTTGTATATCTTGAGAGAGACTTGTCCTTTTGTTAATTCTCCAAATATTAATATGAAAAATGTTATTAAATACTCGGGCAAGAATCATTAATTCCTGCCATCAAAGATTTATTGTTAGTCATACCAGACATTAAGCAATATTTAAGTATTCTTTTCTAAGAGTACTAAAAGTTTGTATATTTTTCTTTTCTAATTTTTCTCAAAATTGTTATACTGGTTATAAATTATAAATAACTTTAAATTTTTAATAAACTGCATAATCTAAACACATTTGTATAAATAAAATTATAATTTTAAGTATACTCTACTTATAACAATAATAATAAACTGCAAAAGACTAGTCTTCAAAAGATAAATCTATATTAAACTGAAGCATCATGAAAAATGCATGAAAAAATGCAATAGAAAGAAACATAATTACTCTGGATTAAGCAATTTGCATAGGGTGAAAGAGAATAAAAATCTATCAAGTTCCAAGATTAGATTACCTT
>NW_007232107.1:150610-161820 GCF_000164805.1 Carlito syrichta | reverse complement strand
CACACACACACACACACAGAGAGAGAGAGAGAGAGAGAGAGAGAGAGAGAGAGAGATTTTGGCCCATTGCTAATAGAGAAAAATTTTAAATATATATTTACAGGAATTTAGGCCATTATAGAATTCCTGAAAACCTTTATATTTGTTCCTTTGCAGTTGATGTTCACACTGAGAATGTAATAACTAACTTTTACTAAATGCTGATTATGTGTTAAGCATTTTATATCCACTATTTATTTATTTATCATACAGCTTTATAATGTATTAACTTTTTAAAATTTATTTTTGTTTAGTTTTGTGTATTTTGTATCTTATGCTAACAATGCTATAATGAAGTGAATACAAAATACAGAAAATAATTTTCAACATAAGATAAATATACTATGAACATTCTTATACCAATATTTTTGGGGATATGCATCAATTTCTCTTAGATATATTTCCCAAAGTGGAATTGCTGAACTATAGTGTTGATATATTCTTAACTTTAAAAGAAACTTCCAGTTTTCTAAACAGAATTTGTTTTGTTTGTTCTTTAGTTTTTATTTCATGTACTTATTTATTTACCTTTACAGATGAAAAATATGAGAATCACTGAAATAGCTTGTTCTATGAGTTATAAAACGTAAAGTCTGAACACAAACCAAGATCTGTCTGACAACAAATTTCACCGAGTTAAACTCTTTTGTTATTCAAGGTTACATTCCAGGTGTGTGAAAAATTTTTCATTAAAAGTTAATACATTTGATTCATAGAGTTCACTGATATAATAGAAAAATAACAACACTAGACTTCATTTGACTCACATTTTATTTAAAAAATTAATAATCAGTTTTGAGTGTCTCTATTATCAATCATGATCATATTTTCTCCTTAAAAAGCCCCAAATTAATATTTCTTGGACAGTGTCTCTACTCCTATTGACTTTCCTTTTACTCCAGCCATTGCTGCAGCAACCAGTCTCCTACAGGAGAAACTTGATGGCAACTCACTGCAACACTACTATATGTCTCTTTCTTTCTAACCCAGGGCTCTCTGCCACCGTTTTGGGAGACTGTTGCAGCAACCCATTCAGCCATTCTGATGCATGTGCACATGTATAAACATCACAGCTAACACCTCAGAGGGCAACCCTTAGCCAATGAGCAACAAGAACACATAGGTAGATACTTATTTCAGTCTTCAGGTTCAGACAATTAGGACTTTCAGCAGATTGAAACCAGTTGATCATAGTGATGTCCAGCCTGAAAATAATCCTTTTTGCTTGGTTTTACTCTTCATAGTGTCTTTCTGAATCCAACTTAGTCTCTTCAGGGTTGTATCACAAGATAAGTAACCTGCCTGAAATCTTTTTTCAGAATTTGCTTTTGGGAGGAAGCTGCTTTAGATGCAGCTCTTTGAAGAAGATAATACTGTTATGCTTACTTTTCTCATAAGGAAGCTGAGGCTTAAAAGTTGAATATTTACCTCAAGGCAAAAAAAAAAAAAAAAAATGACAGGATCAAGTTTCATTCATAATTTGCTAACTCCAAAGACAGATCTCATCCTAAAGTTACTGTGTCTTCCAACATACATGGGGTAAGTTTAGGGTCTGGGTATGCAAACAAGAATCCATCATTGATCTGCCACCAATGATTATAATATTATTAGGAGTAAACACATGAATCAATGACTGTAGTGTAATTGTGAAAGTCACAGAAAAGCTATAATTTTAAATCTGAATGAATCTGTCCTTTCTTTTTGTTTTTGTTTTTTAATTTATCCAATTCCATTGTCTGTGGAAGACAAGTAGATCAGGCTGAGTAGATAAAGTGGTTCCTGGAAACAACTCCTGTTTAATAATAAATAATTAAAACAACAAAAAATGGATTATTAATTTAATAAATACTTATTTGCCCCTAAAATTAAGTGCCAGATGCTACTATGAAATATGGACCAATAAAGAATATTGCAATAAAAGTGCATTACAAAAAAAAAAGTATGTACCTCAGTATCCATGGGGAATTTGTTCCAGGACCCCACAGATGCTCAAGTTCCTACTTAAATTGGCACAGTATTTACATATAACCGACAAAAATCTCCTAAATACTTTAAATCATCTCTAGATTGTTCATAATACCTAATACAATGTAGCTGTCATGTAAACAGTTATTATATTGCATTATTTAGGGAATAATGACAAGAAATGTAAAAGTCTATACATGTTCAGTACAGACAATATTTAAAAATTTTTGATTAACAGTTAGTTGAATCTATAGATACAGGATTTATGGAAATGAAGAGCCAACTATGCTTCATTCTTGTTAAATACCATTAAAATAAAAAAAACCCCACATCTACCATCTCTTTGCTTTACACATTAATTTATTTCTTGTTTGTATTTGTTGTCTTGGGACTATATGGTTTTGATTTCTATATGCATTCCCCCCCCCAAGACACTGCTTCTAGTTCTCTGGATGAAAGAGCAAATTCTATTCCATCTTCATCCTCATGCCATCTATGATTCCTGGGATATTAGTGCAGATATAGAATGCCTATGAATTGTCTGAAAAGAATTATATGAATATTAACTAGCTATTTATATTTCTATTGCAAAATGACTTACTACCTTGGCTTAGTCATCTCTGGGGTCCAGAAAATTGAATCAGAGCTGTAAATTATAGATAGTAGCAAAAGCATCTCTGTAGCATTATGGAAGACATTGGAAATTTCCATGTTTAACTACATTTGATTAATCATATAAATTCTCTTAATATTTTAGTTACCCTAGAGAAATCTTTTTATTAAGAATCCTTATAAATCATCCCCTTTGCTTAGATATCCATCCTTAAACCTCACTATATTAGTTTTCTAAAGCTTCTGTAACCAAGTACCACAGACTGAACAGCTTAAATAATGTAAATATATTTTCTCAAAATTTTGGTGTCTAGAAGTGTAGGATCAAGGTGTTGGTAGGATTGGTATTTCCTAAGACCTCTCTTATTGATGTAGATGAATCTATTCTCCATGGGTCTTCACAAGGTCTTCCATCTGTACATGTCTGTGTTCTAATTTCTTCTTCTTATGAGTATGCCACTTATACTGGATTAGAGCTCACCCCAACGACTTCATTTTACATTCATTATCTCTTTAAATACCATATTTCTAAGTTCACATTCTGAAGAACGGTGAGTTAAAACTTCAACATATAAATTGGGAGGAGGGCACAATTTGGACCTAGGAGACACATCTCTTAACAAAATCTTCTCCAGAATCCCCAATACTACCTCCTGCTCCTACACATTCATTTTTGTCTCCAAAAATTGCTATTTTATAACAGGTTCTAAATGAATATTATTCCCAACCTAGTTAATGCAATCTGCCTAACATTTTTTTTTTTTTAATGTCCTGGAGGGAAATGACTACGTTTTCCTCATTGTTGGTTTCTCTTTGGGGATTTGCAAAAAGTTGTTCAGAAATAGTTTCTAGAATTTCATTGATCGTTTGTTGCATAAATATGTCCAAATATGGCTGGGTGTAGTGGCTCAAGCCTGTAATCTCAGCACTTTGAGAGGCTGAGACGAGAGGATTGCTTGAGTCTGGGGTTCGAGACCAGCTTGGGCAACTTGGCGAGACCTCATTCCTACAATAAATTAAAAAAAAAAAATAACCAGGTGTGGTGGTGCATGCCTGTAGTTCCAGCTACTTGAAAGGGCAAGGTGAAAGGATCGTCTGAGCCCAGCAGGTCAAGGCTGCAGTGCAGTGGCAGTGAGCGTGCCACTTCATTCCAGCCCAGGTAACAGTGAGACTCCGACTCAAAAATATATATATATTCAAAGATGATTTGCCTCTAATGTAATCTAAACACACACACACATACACACACAAACACATACTTGTGTGCATGTGGATACACACACACACACACACACACACACACACGCACACACACACACACAATACGCTTGAACAACCTGCACAATGATTAAATAATCTTTCTATCTTTCTCTTAACTGGCGCATATTTTAGAAAAACTTTTGGCTTTTCTATTTTTTACCTCAGTTTTCTCACCTTTGAATAGGAACATTTCATAATATGATAATAAGATAATATGGCATTGTGACTAACCTACAGTTAACACTCCTAACTGAATAAATGATAATTTTACCTTACCATCTCCCCCACCCTCCTCCAATGCCCCTCCCACACAAACACACACAGATGACTGTAGAACACACTGTTTTACATGTTTACAATTAATAAGTGGTTAATATTTGCTTAAACTAAATGTGTTTTTTTTTTTAGTTGATTTGGCATTTTTGTGTTGTTTTCCTCCAGGGAGGCAAGAATATGTTCCATAAGAAAAACATAATTCCTTAAGCTTCCATTGATTTTTCTTTTGCTCTTTTCGCAGATGTTATCAATGTCCATGTTGACAAAATAGTCTTTTATATTAATTAATCATTTTCCTCCATATTTTTAACAGATAACAATGTCTTCCATTTCCTGAGCATGTCTATGTTCTTGGCTATGTTCCAGGCACTTCATATACATGATTTAATTTGATATGATAATAACTATATATGCAGGTATTATGCAGGTATAATGCAGGTTCGAATTTTACAAAGTGAAAAATATATACTAAGAGTGATTAAGTAGAAGATCACAGTGCTAGAAAGTGACAGTATTGGAATTTTAGCCCAGGTATCTCTTTATCCAAAGTCTGTGATCTTTTCATTATTCTCTTTTTTTCTTTGTCTTAAGCCAGACAAAAATCACTGCAACAATGACAAAAGACTGCAGTGGGATGAATAATGTGCCCCCTAAAACATTAATGTCCACCTGGAATATATGTAATTTTATTTGAAAATATAGTTTTTGCAGGTGTAATCAAGTAAATTTGCTTTTTCTGCAAAAAACAGGAAAAGGAAAAAGAGGGGGAAGCAAACCTTTCATAGGAAACTCTTAATCAGCTTGGAGTTCTCACATTAGTATAACCAAGAACTTATTTTTAAAACTCTTGATAGCATCCTGGAAACCATAATGCATGTTTTAAAATGAGCATAACCTTCTAACTTTGCATTTACTAACAATGTATATTCATATGGACAGACAAAGGGAAAGAAATAGTATTCCCTTAAAAGCTCTTTCAAACTGCAATAGCTGATGATTTAAACATTCGAACTTTTCTTCCACAAATACATGTTGTATACTTTTGAATAGGGCACAGGGAAATAGTGAGTAGATATCCTATCTCTGTTTCAGGATCCTGGTAAAGACCTGTGGGGTGGGACAACAGCACATAGTCTGCTGTCATTCTTCATGGCTCATTTGGTTACAAACTTTATCTAGTCTAGTATTTGTTGACTTTTTGCAATGTTCTAGGCATCTATACCTTATCTCATATAATTACCACAAAACCCCTACTAAAAGAGTCCTATGATTATCACCATTTTACAGATTAACTGAGGTTCAGAAAAGATAAGTAACTTACCAAAGGCTGCACAGTTTTAAGTTGGTATTTAAGTTAATTCTGTCCCATATTTTTAAGCATTGGATGAATAGTTCATATTTCTGCCTCTCAATCTTAGTGGGGAGATTATTGTAAAGATGAGTAGGATAACAGCTTTGAGTTTCCAGAGGATCACACCCTGAGGAAAGATTCTAATTCAGGTGGTTTATTGGAAGGTGAAGAAGCTACAGTTAGTTTAATGAGAAAATAAAATACGGCTGAGAATACAGATAAATGTGTTATCAAGTCAGCTATCATTGTGAGTGAAGGAAGCTCTGTTCTGCTAGAGATAATCTGGGAACCAGTATAAACTCCACATATCAGTCTTCTCCTATCCAAGAGGGTGAGGATTTGGGTAGTTAAATCTCGGTTCTCCTTGTCATCGGTTGAGGGCTACTCCTGAGAGGTGTTAAAACTGTCATCTTTGGCTTGCCATACAGGCTGCAAAGTAGCCAGACAAAATCCTTTATCAAAGAAATTCAGGTCCTGGTAGTGAGAGGTCTGGTCAATATAGTCTTAAATGTGAAGAGCTAGGGCTATAGGAAGGGCATCACTAATGCCTGCTACAGAGATCTTTGTTCAATACTACAGCTAAGAGCTGATGGCACTATGAGAGCAGAGGTATCTTGTTTGTAGCATGTGTAGCATGGAAGTGAACAGGGGGATCTGGAAGGAAAACAAAAGGAAGACTACATTCATAGGACTATCTTAGGACTATTTATAAATTTCACTAGAACTATGGCTTGTCTTTGTAAATAACAATCCTTTCCTTATAGTCTGTGAGTAAAGCTAGTACTCTCTGGTGGAAAACATGAATTCATCTATTTCTCTTTATTATAGTATATTTTTTGTGTGGATTTTACTTAGTAGTTTTTGCTTATTTTAATGCATGCATTTTTCTAATTCCTTTCACTTTTCATATTATTCAATTATTCAATCACACAGCGGTTTAACCAGCATAAAATGTTAAGCCAGAAATAAACAATCTTCAATCATATAATGGCAAGTGTATCTTATAGGGTCACTACAGCAAGCAGATTGAAGAATATTTCCCCTTTTTGAGAATTTTTGGTGACTTTTTGCTGTAAGAACTGAAGTGTTTTCCAACTTATAAACATTTTAACCAGGAAAAAAAAAAAATAGTGCACTCATCATCACAAAGTTCCTTTTTTACAAGACCCAGGACATCAAAGGATGAATTATTCACCCCAAAAGAAAGCAGATACTCTACACAATATTTGAAGTGTTCATCACAGAAGGAGGAAATGCTGTCCTGTGTCTTTCCAGCAAAGTAATCGTTGCCAAACCAAGAAGAGAATGTCCCTCTAAGAAAACATTGCTTTTCCTAATCAGTCCTACACCTTTCAAGTGGAAAAAACAAAAACAAAAAGCTGATTGCATCAAACTGTGCCAAGAGAAACAAATTTCTTTAAAAAGAGAAAAAGCAAAATCTATTTGAATTTCCTTTTGAAGCAAAAGTAACAAGGGATTCCTGCCTTTCAACAGTTTCAGTTTTCATGCGTATGCCAGCTCAGTGCAAACATAAGGGCTGCAACCTCACACTGCAGAGCCTCTGTTTTCTATTTTAAATGGTACTCATATCATCTCAGAAGGCTGTGGGTGTGGATAGAAAAAGAATAGAGAATGTTTCCATGACCTTATATAAGAAGGGAAAACACCATTTGGAACCATTATTAATTTATAGCCAATTAAAGGTTAAACATGGACTGCCAATTAGTATGAAAGATAATTGTTCTTCTTTGGCAACCTGATTATGTGTACCATTTGATAAGGAAGAAGAAGTATCTTCTGGTTATTGGTCAATGTGGTCACTAGCTCATGCTACTTCAGGTATAATGTTCAAGATAATTATCCCTGGAGGCCAAAGTTGTATGAAACACTCTTCTCTTGTTAGGGAAAAACAAATTCAAGCAAATTCAAAAAATCCTATATGTTTGTAATGATTATTTTTATTGTTTAAAGTACTTTATAAACTATAGGGGTCAGACAAGTATTAGAGAGACCAAAGAAAATTCTATTAATATATTAGAGAGCAAGAGATTTTGTCTGGTTTATAGTCTTTGCTAAAATTATTCAGCATATCGCAAAATTTGGTGTGGGCATTAAGCACGGGTGTGCCTGTAGACAATGTGAGATGTAAAATGAGAGAGATATATAGAGGATTTGTGTCAGCAGTGGGTGTATGCATATTAGCATTTAGAAGAAAGTGACAAATTATGCAAGGATTGCATAGCATGGAGAGTGTGCCCAGTGATATCATCACCACATGCCACAGAAGGAAAGGATCTGAGGATAAGAACTCAGGAATACATAGTTTCATCATATAGCAAACTTCCAGCACCGTGCAAGTTCTGACCAGAGATGGTTTTGTGAATGTTGCTGTCAATGGCTGCTCCGGAAACATAGGTACTATAGCCGTTTAGGCTGAGTTTATCATGTTGGTAACCTTAGTGTCCCTTTGTCATTGGTTGTTTTTAGGACTTTGTATTCTTTGTATAAGCACTCAAAAAGGTGTTTCACAATTATTACTATATTCTCACATTTCCAGAATTTTTGTAAACCTAGATAAGTATTCGTCTAGGTATACAATTACAACATAATTACTCCCTTTCATTAGAGTTCAAGTTATTTAGTAACCATTTAATGAGTAATATCTAGGCTCCAAACATTGTTTTAAATGCTTCAGTATAGAGTGAATGCTCTGGTACTGTGTGTTCATCTGTGTGATTGAATACCTTAGCTCATCCATCTCAGCTTCCCTTTCTACTTTGTTCAGCCATCCATGCAAAGTGGGACAAAACTACCCAGTTTGGTGGTAGTTATGAAAAATATAAGAAGTAAAAACAAATAAAAATATTTCACAAAAGATGAGAAAGATTAAACACCTGTGTTCTTATATCTTAATTTAACCTGTGCTCTAGGGAAACAGGAAAAAGACTGTTTCATGGACCTGAAAATTAGAACATGACCACCAATTCTACTACTTTTAGACATACTCTCAGAGAATGAGCCAGAGTACTGGCAAGGGATATTTTTCTGTTTGCTTGAGAGGTGGGAGATAATCATATTTTTAAGTTATCTGCATCATAAATGTGTAACATGATTTGCTCTTTGTAAATAAACTTGAGGAGACAGATTTTCTCAACCTTTTGGAGCTTAAGGAATGCATGGTAGGTAAGGTAAAGGAATAAGGATGAGAAAACAAAAACATGATTCCTAATCATTATATTTAACAATTCCTGAGTACCCAGTGTGTGCCAGAACTGGGCCAACAAGCTTACATGGATTAACTCATTGACTATTCACAATAGTCCTATTAGGCTAAGTATCTTACTTAATAGGCACATAAACAGTACTTTAGAAAAACCTCTGAAGAAACAGCTCCAAAATTGCCCAGTGCAGTGGCTCATTCCTGTAATCCCAGCACTTTGGGAGGCTGAGGCGAGAGAATTGCCTGAGTCCATGGGTTTAAGACAAGCCTGGGCAAGATGGTGAGACCTCAGCTCGACAATAAAATCAAAAAAGTAGCTGGGCATGGTGGCACACGTCTATAGTTCCAGCTACTTGGAAGGCTGAAGTGGAAGGATTGCCTGAGCCAGCAGGTCGAGACTGTGGTGGCCATGAGTGTGCCACTATACTCCAGCCTGGGCGACAGTGAGACTCCAACTCAAAAAAAAAAGAAAAGAAAGAAAGAAAAGAGACAGCCCCAAAGTCTCTGTTTACTGTGTGTGTTCTTGATCACTACACTACCTTATGATAAAATCTCTAAGAAAACGTACATTTAAAAAAATGAAATGGGGGTCAATGGCACCAAATATGTCCTATATATTTTTCTATAAAGTGATACTTTATCAGCATATTAAGTAACCTGAAACTCCAGGGCATATAACAAACCAGACTTTCTTCTGAACCTTAAACTCAGCACAATATGTATGCACTTCAAAAGACAGTTGTAGCCATGCATATCAACATTACAATGTTAAGTTTATGAAAATATTGTAGTCTGCCTAGCAGAGCAAGCACTTTAACCATTGTTATTTGTATGCATTAACTTAGTAGCAAAAAAACAAAAACAAAAAAACCAAACCAAAACCAACACCCCCTACAGATGGCCAAATAAGTAAGCAGTAGATTTGCACAGATGTTGCACAAAGGATTAGGTGTCCTAAACCGGGTTGCCTTCGGTTCCAAATACAGTAAGTGGAGTGTAAGAAATGAATCATTTGGTACTTACTATGACTTAACCTGAATGTTTACAACCTGAGTCTTCAATTCTTACATAGCTCTCCAAAATCTACTCTGGAGCAAACCAAGAGGAATTTCCTAGTCTTTTTTTTTCTTTTATCTCTGACACATTTTTCTCTGTTTTATAGCACCAAAGGTCTTAACATAAAATAAGAGAAAGTTTTCCAAAAGTAGGTAGATATTTTGGATGTCTTTTCCACTTGGACTTCAGCTCAGAAGTATATTTAGAAGAAATATAAATCCTTTCTAACCTCATTCAGTCAGTCGCTTACGTTTTAGGTTGCAAGATTTCAAACTGCACTCTTTATTTATTGAGTTCAGTGAGGCAAATGTCTATTAAAACCTCAGCAAGCAACTTAGAAATTGTTAAAATCCCTCCAAAGGGACGTCACTGTTAAAGTCAGTCAATAAATTAACCACTGGGTTAGGCAGTAGGGAGACTCATCTGTCTTTCTGAACACTGTTAATGAAGCTTACATTTTTGTATGTTAGTTGCTGCGAAACTGCCTGTGACATGTTTCTTAGCGGCTTTGCCGCATGTCCATGCATTAAGTGTCTCGTAGTTCATTAGAACATTGATGATGTGTAATTATCTCACAAAGGTTGTCACCAAATGGAAATTTAGAGAACAATTATAATAGTTGGAAATTTTCATTAGAGACTAACATTATCTAGACATGCTACATGGCTACTCATCTTTAGATAGAAGAGGCTTCAATGATAAATTTATGGACTTACCACTCGGAGCATTAACTGTTAATACACTCCAAGTGGGAATATGCCTAAATAACACATACATACACATGCACACATTTAAAAATTATTTTTAAATTTTCATAAAATAAATTCCAAAGCCAAATTTTTTACCAGTAACATCTGATTTTCTTGCCACATTGATAACTGTTTTGGACTGTTCTAACATGATGTGCTACATCATAAGGTGAAAGAAGCTTTGAAATTGAGGCCTGTTTTGAATCAACTAAACTGAGTTGTTGTGCTTAATATCTATCTTGAAGTAGGGACCAAGTGAGGCCCAAATTTTACTCGTACAATGACCATTTGTATACCTAACCTTGAATTGTAACCCACATCTTCAAGATAAAAATTTTAAAAAACAATGAATTTTCTAAAATATTGTCCAAACACCAAATTTCAGCATATAGTACTTTATCATGCATTTTAAAAATTACCACTTTGTAAAACTGATTGTATGTTTGTCTGTGGAATAAAGGCATAAAGATTGATAGGAATGAAGAAGATATTTAATTTTTCTGTGGTCCTATTTCATGATGACCACCATAATTTGTAGACTGAAGAGTTTTGTTTAAGATCAATATTCTAACAGAGTTTTATAAGGAAATTAAGTCACCATTCACCATGAAGATGTAAAGGCCAAGCAATCATATGACTCTAAGTATCATAGAGGAAGAGGAAATTATGGTCTTTTTAATAG
>NW_007232107.1:148336-150590 GCF_000164805.1 Carlito syrichta | reverse complement strand
TTTTTTTTTCTTTTATCTCTGACACATTTTTCTCTGTTTTATAGCACCAAAGGTCTTAACATAAAATAAGAGAAAGTTTTCCAAAAGTAGGTAGATATTTTGGATGTCTTTTCCACTTGGACTTCAGCTCAGAAGTATATTAGAAGAAATATAAATCCTTTCTAACCTCATTCAGTCAGTCGCTTACGTTTTAGGTTGCAAGATTTCAAACTGCACTCTTTATTTATTGAGTTCAGTGAGGCAAATGTCTATTAAAACCTCAGCAAGCAACTTAGAAATTGTTAAAATCCCTCCAAAGGGACGTCACTGTTAAAGTCAGTCAATAAATTAACCACTGGGTTAGGCAGTAGGGAGACTCATCTGTCTTTCTGAACACTGTTAATGAAGCTTACATTTTTGTATGTTAGTTGCTGCGAAACTGCCTGTGACATGTTTCTTAGCTGCTTTGCCGCATGTCCATGCATTAAGTGTCTCGTAGTTCATTAGAACATTGATGATGTGTAATTATCTCACAAAGGTTGTCACCAAATGGAAATTTAGAGAACAATTATAATAGTTGGAAATTTTCATTAGAGACTAACATTATCTAGACATGCTACATGGCTACTCATCTTTAGATAGAAGAGGCTTCAATGATAAATTTATGGACTTACCACTCGGAGCATTAACTGTTAATACACTCCAAGTGGGAATATGCCTAAATAACACATACATACACATGCACACATTTAAAAATTATTTTTAAATTTTCATAAAATAAATTCCAAAGCCAAATTTTTTACCAGTAACATCTGATTTTCTTGCCACATTGATAACTGTTTTGGACTGTTCTAACATGATGTGCTACATCATAAGGTGAAAGAAGCTTTGAAATTGAGGCCTGTTTTGAATCAACTAAACTGAGTTGTTGTGCTTAATATCTATCTTTTCTTGTTGGCTTCAAATACAGGAATCATCAAATTATCTCAAAAACTATAGGTCTGTGAATTATTTAGATGTGCTGATGTTGTTTAAAGGTGAAAATAATGATTATATTTTTTCTTTAATTTAATTATACAGTATGGTGTTCAATGATTATAAGAACATCATGATGCATCAAATGATATTTCAAAAACAAACTGTGACCTGGGATATAGCTCACTGATTCAATGATAATCCTATACCCTCTTGTGTGTCATACTGAAGCAGCCCTCATTACACTGAGTTTTTAGATAAAGTTTTTGTACCTATTGGTAGCAGTATAACACTCATAAAACACAATAAATAAATAGGACAGATAAATCGTTACAGAAAAGAGGAAATTTGTTTTAAAAAAACAATGAATTTAACTCAAAAACCTAATTGAAATGGAGGACTTTCTGATATCACACAACCCCCCAAGGTTGAAACAAGATGAAATTGAGACACTAAATAGACCAGTAGCAACCCAGGAAACTGACTCCATCATAAGAAAACTACCCACAACTAAAAGTCCCGAACCAGACAGCTTTCTAGCAGAGTTCTACAAAACATATAAGGAGGAACTGATATAAATCCTATTGAAAGTATTCCAAGAAATTGAAGAAGACAGAACTCTACCCAAATTATTTTCTAAAGGTAATGTCCCACTGATACCCAACTGAGAAAACATCCACAAAGAAAGAGAGTTACAGGTCAATATCCCTGATGAACATAGATGCAAAAATACTCAACAAAATTCTAGTAGATAGTTTCCAACAGCACATCTCAAAAATCATCCACAATGTCCAAGTAGGCTTCACCCCTGGGATGCAGGGCTGGTTCAACACCTGCATGACCATAAATGTAATTAAATACATCGACAAATGTAAAAATAGGAATCACATGATTATATCATCAGGCACAGAAAAAACTTTTGATAAAATCCAGCATCCCTTCTTAACAAAAGCTCTTAAACACCTAAGCATAGAGGGAACATAACTCAAAATAGAAAGAGCCATCTACCATAAACCACAGCCAACATATTGTTAAATGGGCAAAAATGGGAAGCATTTCCCCTGAAAGCTGGAACTAGACAAGTCTGCCAATTTGCACCCCTACTGTTCAATAGTGTTGGATATCCTAGCCAGAGTAATATTACAAGAAAAGAAAATCAGGAACGTCCAAACAGGAAAACAGGAAGTCAAATTATTCCCCTTTATTGATGATATGATTCTATACATCGAAAATCCAAGAGAATCTGTCAAAAATTTTCTTGCACTGATAAGGGACTTTGGCAAAGTCTCAGGGTAAAAAA
>NW_007232107.1:132106-148154 GCF_000164805.1 Carlito syrichta | reverse complement strand
ACAGATTTAATGCAATACCCATTAAATTACCAGCAGCATTCTTCTTAGACCTGGAAACAACAATACAGGAATTCATATGGAAACAATACAGGAATTCATATGGAAACAAAACAAAACAAAACAACCACAAATAGCCAAAACAATCCTCAGCAAAGAAACAAAGTGGGTGGTATCTCACTTCCAGACTTTAAGCTTTTTTATAAGGCTACAATAATAAAAACAGCACAGTATTGCTACAAGTACAGGCATATAGACTTATCAAACAGGATAGAGATTCTGGAAGCAAAACCTCAATTTCTCAACCAACTCATTTTCAATAAAGCCTCCGTTAACAATCACTGGGGAGAGGAGAACTTATTCGGTAAATGGTGCTGGGAAAACTGATCACAAGCAGAAGATTAAAACAAGACCCCTACCTATCATCAT
Source organism: Carlito syrichta (assembly GCF_000164805.1). Lineage (NCBI taxonomy): Eukaryota > Metazoa > Chordata > Mammalia > Primates > Tarsiidae > Carlito > Carlito syrichta. Next base: position 147,728 of record NW_007232107.1, on the reverse strand, counting down.
ACACAAAATCAACTCTTAATGGATCAAAGACCTAAACATAAAGCCTCAACTATAAGAACATCAGAAAATACAGGTGATACACTTATGAAAATTGGAACTGGCAACAAATTCCTGATCAAAACCCAAATGCCCATGCCATTAGAGATAAGATAGACAAGTGGGACCTCATCAAATAACAATCTCCTTCAAAGCAAAAGAAACTATGAAGAGAGCAGGAAGACAGCCCATAGAAGGGGAAAAAATATTTGCCAACTGTATATTTGACAAAGGCCTAACAACTAGGATCTACAAAGAATTCAAACTTGCCGAAAGGAAAAAAAACCAAGCAGCTCTATTAAAAAGTGGACAAAAGATATGAGTAGACACTTCTCAAAAGAAAACATGAGCAGACAGCAGATACATGAAAAAATGTTCAGTCTCACTAGTCATCAAAGAAATGCAAATTAAAATCACACTGAGATGCCACCTAACTCCAGTCAGGATGATCATCATCAATAACTCAAAAAACAACAGATGCTAGAGAGAATGCAGGGAAAAGAGAATGCTTCTACACTGTTGGTAGGATTTTAAACTAGTAAAACCTCTATGGAAAACAGTGTGGCAATTCCTAAAAGACCTAAAAATCGACTTCCATATGACCCAGGAATCCCCATACTGGGAATATACCCAGAGGAACTCAAATCACTCTATGAAAAAGATACCTGCACACACATGTTGATTCAGCATTATCCACAATACCAAAAACATGGAACCAATTGTGCTGCCCATCAAAATGGACTGGATTAAAACAATGTGATACATATACATGATGGAATATTATGCAGCCAGAAGGACAAAATTATGAACTTTGCAACAACTTGGATGGACTTAGAGTCCATAATACTCAGTGTTCTATCACAGAAACAAAGAACTGAGTACCACATGTTCTTACTCATAAGTGTGCCCTGAGCAATTATCAAAATACTATAGGAAAGGGACTGGCAGTAGTGTAAGACTGCTTCGGGGGGAGGGCACACTTCATCAATAAGGGTAACTGATCTCAAACCAGTTGAAGTAGGGACCAAGTGAGGCCCAAATTTTACTCGTACAATGACCATTTGTATACCTAACCTTGAATTGTAACCCACATCTTCAAGATAAAAATTTTAAAAAACAATGAATTTTCTAAAATATTGTCCAAACACCAAATTTCAGCATATAGTACTTTATCATGCATTTTAAAAATTACCACTTTGTAAAACTGATTGTATGTTTGTCTGTGGAATAAAGGCATAAAGATTGATAGGAATGAAGAAGATATTTAATTTTTCTGTGGTCCTATTTCATGATGACCACCATAATTTGTAGACTGAAGAGTTTTGTTTAAGATCAATATTCTAACAGAGTTTTATAAGGAAATTAAGTCACCATTCACCATGAAGATGTAAAGGCCAAGCAATCATATGACTCTAAGTATCATAGAGGAAGAGGAAATTATGGTCTTTTTAATAGTTATGCTCCCAGACTTTGAAACTGTACCTGGGGACACTGTTAGAATTCAATAAATGTAGAATAAGCAAAAAAGAATAACAAATTGAGCATATGAAGATAATGTCAGATGGTGTTAGTTTCATCCTTTAAATTGATTAATAAATTGAAAAATATTTAAATGGGAATATATAGAACAACTAATTGAAAAGAGAATACTACACAAATCATTCTATAAGATCAACATTATCCTGATACTAAAACCAGAAAAAAATAGAGAAAAGAAAACTACAAACTAGTATTCCTCATGAACATGTTGTACAATTTTAAGCAAAATGTTAGTGAATTTAATCCAAGAATGTATAGAAAGGTGATGCATGAAAACAAAATATACTCTATCTCAGAAATAAAAGAATTATTTAAAATTTGAATATTGACAACGTAAGTCACTATATTGTAAAAAACAATAAGAAAAACAATATGATTGTCTCAATAGATATAGATGCAGCATGTGACAAAATTCAGCATTTATTTCTTGTATAATACTTAAAGAACTAGAAATAAAAGAAAATATATTCAAATTGTTAAAGGCTAACAACAAAAAAAAAAACCACTACAACTTTTTCACTTTCCTAATACAGAGTGCGCATGAAAATAAAAAAAAAAAATCTAAAGCTTGTGACCGCAAACTTCTGTTGGTAAGTCCAAGTGGGATGGTTTTTTCCAAATTGTCACCTTTTTTCACAATACAGCTGAAAGTTGCAGACATATCTGGTATTTGCCTCAGACACCACTCTAACTAGAATTCTTACTTTGTATTTTTATTTGGTTTATAAACTGAATATATATTTCTTTGTTTACATTGCATCATTGCATCACCATCTGTCTCATCATCACCAGATTCACCTTCAAACTTGGAAATCTCATCAGCATATATTACTTCATTTTTCATAATTATGGTAAACTACTTTTAATGTTGAAGTATGAAATCCCTGAAATATCAAAATATAAATACACAACACTAATCACAACAAAATAATGACTAACTTGCAATTTTTACCAACTTTCTAAATCAATAACAATATTGTGCAGTCAATATCAGATAATAATCTCAATTAACTTTCTCTCTCCCTGCCTCACCATTCATTTTCAAGCAAATATATAATAACACATACATATGACAACGATGCAGCATTCAGAAACAACATTTGCAAAGATAAATTTACATCAACAGCAACTAGAAGCAGAATTTGCAATGACATAAATTCACATCAGTGATCACAAATGAGTTAATATCATATTTAATGATGAAAAATTAAATGTCTTATCTTTAACATAAAAAATAAGACAAGAATGTGTGCTGTCATTACTTTTATTTAACATTGTACTGGCAGTTCAGTCATTGTAATAAAACAACAAAAATAAATGAAAGGCAATTATAATAGAATAGAAGAATCAAAGCTCTCATTGTATAAGTTGCATAATTATGCAAGAAGAAATTCCCATGGCATTTGCTAGAAAGCTACAAGATCTAATAAAATAAGGATATCGAGGTTGTAGGATATAAGAACAAAAATAATTTCTCTCTATACTACCATTGATCAATCAAATACTTAAAATTTTTAAAACGTCAATCATAGAACTAAAAAATGTAAACTGTGTAGGAATAAATCTGATAAAAGATATACAAGATTTATAAACTGAAAACTACAAAACACATGACAAAGAGAAACTCATATAGATCCAAGCAAGTGAAGAGGTATACCATGTTTATGGGTCAGAATACTTAAGATGTTAATTCACCTTAAATCAAATTATTGAGTAAATAAATCACAATAAGTATCTCAGCAGCATTTTTGTTTTAAAATTAAAGTCTGATTTTATAACTCATTAGCATAGGGCTTAGAAGACCCAAAACAACTTTGAAAAAGAAAACAAAAAAAAGTTGAAGGATTATTACTACCTAATTTCAAAACTTATTTTAAAACCACAGCAATCAAGACTATACAATTGGTGCCAAGGTATACAAATCAATTAATGAAACAGAATAGAGTCCAGAAATAGACTACATAATATATCTATACCTGTCTAATATATACTTATTCTTATCAAAGGAGAAAGAGATAGAAAATATAGAGTTCACATAGTACGAGATAAATGGTATAGTCATGTACCAAAATATGAACTTTAATGCATACTTCATAACAAAAAGAAAAAGTAACTTCAAATTGAGCATAGTAAAATTGATGATATAAAACCTAAAACTATAAAACTTCTAGACTGTAAGGTTATATATTTATATTGCAATATGTGACATTTTATAATATAAATATAAATATATTACTGAAAAACGTTATAGCTTTGAGTTAGGCAAATATGCCCCATATAATACATCAAAACACAATCTCTAAAATAAAAAATTGATTAATTGAATCTTACCAAAATTAAAAAACAACTTCTGTTCTTTGAAATACATCAACTCTTTTGATTTATTAAGACAGACAAAGAAAAATATTTGCATCATATATCTAGTAAAGAATCTCCATCTAGATTATACTTAAAAGACTACCAAAACTCAATAAAAACATCCAACCAATAAAATATGAGCAAAATAACTGAGTAAATATTTCACCAAATAAGATGGAAAAAATAGCCAGTGTACATTGTGTTAGTTTAATAAAATTTATACAAGTGTAAACTGACATATAGTGGCTGAAATTATGTCAGTGTTTACTTTGGATAATTAGTGGGTTGAGGATAGGGATTGAGAACAGAGAGGAAAAGAAGGAATGTATTACACAGGAAAAGAGGGAGATTTCTGAAAGTCATAAATACATTCATTTTCTTGAGGGAACAGATGGTCTCACAGGAGTACGTCTATGTCAAAGAATATCAAATTGTGTACTTTAATAAGTGTTTTATTGAATGTCAATTATACCTTATAAAGCTGTTAAAAATGATTTCATAAAGAAAATCCTCAGTGCAAAATGAAATTAAATATAAGATAAAAATAAGAAGTTTTAAAAGATGCTTAACTCTGAATAGTACCACACATCTTTAAAATAAAAAATAAAAAATAAATAAATAAAATAAAAGAAACTAAATATTTAGAAATTAAGTAACAAATTTCTAAATAAAATAAAAGTCATGAAGTAAATCTCAAGAAGACCTGGAAAACATTTTGAACTGGATAATAATGAAAACACAACACATCAAAAAGTTGAAGATTCATTTAAAGTGGAATTAGAAAAAATAGTTCTAAGAGTTTTATTAGAAATGAAAGAGTTAGAATCAATTACCAAAGGTTCTACCACAAGAGGCTAGAAAGAGAAAAAGAGAACAAAAGCACAGTAAGGCAACAGATAACAATAGGAATCAAGAAAACATACAACAATCTACAAAAATTAACAAAGCCAAATTATATTTCTTTAAATATGTCAACAAAATTGGTAAGTCTCCAGATTGATCAAGAAAAATATGAAACACAAATGATGAGTAACAGTAATGAAAAAGGTGTTTTTACTATAAATCCTTTAAATACTAAAGAGGTAATATGGAATTTTATGCCAAGTATTTGACAACTAATATTATAGAAACAAATTCCTCAAAAAGTAGAACTAGCAAAATTACCTAAAAAGGAAAATTACAGGCTTATCCAGTATAACTGGCAAATTATTTTAAACATTTAAAGAAGAAACATGAAACAAACATTAAAATATTAAAAATAAATTATTCCCTAATAAGTGTCAAAAATGTGTCTTTACAGTTTATGTAACACAGTTTTATCTTAAGATCTAAACAAGGTTAGAATTCCTACCTTCATTATTTTGATTCAAAATTGTAGGAGGCGATAGCCAGTTAAATTAAAACAAAATAAAGAAATAAAAGGAATCAGTTTAGACAAGATCAGGCATGTTAAGGATGGTATGGCTGGTGATAAACGCATCAGTTTAGAGAATAAGTAGTAAAGGAACCTACAGAATACTCTAATAGCATAAAAAAAACTATAATAGCCTATAATAGTTTGCTTGACATAAGTAACTCCATTTTGTAACAAAACTTCCATCTTAACCCAGAGATGATCCCTTTGAGTAACCTTCCTGTAATCACAAGCCCACATTCTTGTTTCCCTTGGTACTTAGAAACTACTTAATTGCAAATTCTGTAACTATCTCTACCCTTTTGCAACCAAATGTTCTGCCAAAAATGTAATCATAGCTGTACAGCTTTTGTGGGTTTTGCCTGTATAAACCCCCTGCTCACTCTGTTCAGGGTCAAGAGTTCTTTATGGCACTAGCCTGCTCGTGACTGTTGGATAATAAAGGTCTCAAATTCAACTCTGCATGTTGGCGACTTCTTTCTCATACTTCAGTTATAACATTTGGAGACCCCAGCAAGATTCACCAAGCTTGGGAGGCAGCCTCACCCTGGCTCTCCCTGGCTTGGTGGAGAAGTTATAGGGGAGGCATCCCGTGAAGACATTCCAGGGCCCCATAACCTCTCATCTGACTCAGAGGGAGTTGGAACAACTGCTGACTTCCCATCACCTCAAAAGAACATGATTCCATCTGTACTCTCCCAGGAGGTAAGAGTCTGTTCTGTTTGTGGCCATAATTCTGTTTAAAGGGATTCACGGCCTGATGAGGTCATCCCTTGGACACTTTTCATTAAGCCAAGATATTGGCTGAATTGAGTCCCAGTTCAGTTTCTGATTTCAGTTTTGATTTGCCTTTACTGGTTTTCTGATTTCAATTTTGATCTGCCTTTATTGGTTTTCTGATTTCAGATTTGACCTGCCTTTACTGGTTTTCTGATTTCGGTTTTGATTTGCTTTTACTATTTTCTGATTTCAATTTTGATTTGCCTTTACTGGTTTTTAACAACATGGGTCTCAGACTTCTAAACCCTCCTGTCCTCTGGACTGCATGAAAAAGAATTTATCTGTTGGATTTGCTGAGTACTATGGTGTCTGCCTTTCAAAGGGCAGGCTCCAGACCCTCTGTAAAGTTGACTGGCCTTTGTTTAATGTTGGATGGTCATCCACGGGTCTCTAGATGTTCACGTTACTGAGTCTGTTTGGAAGGTTTGTACAGGGACTCCTGGTCACCCTGACCAATTTCCCTATATCGACCAATGGTTAAGCTTGATTCAAAATCCACCCCCATGGTTAAAGACATGTTCCCTTGAAATCCCTAGTTGCATCCTTGTTTCTAAATCTCTGGCCTGTGTTCCTCCTTTTCCATTCTCCCCAACTCCTACTTCCACTGGATTGTATCCTGTTTTACCCCCTTCTACTGAAGATCCCCTTGAGGACCCAGCTATCTCTAACTCTAATCCTCTACCTTATAATTCTCAGGCATCTTCACCCACTGTCACCTCTTCCACTTCCCCTTTGCCTTCTCTGCCTTTGACTACCCATCTCTGATCTTGGACCAATCCAGTCCCTCTTCTTCCCCTCCAGGAAGTCCCTCCTCTGTAGGGGGCAGATCTGACCAAGCAGCCCTTCCTGATATACACTCCTTTCTCCACCTCTGATCTGCATAACTGGAAATACCCAAATCCACAGTTTTCAGAGAAGTCACAGGTTCTGACTTCTTTAATGGAATCAGTCATGCACACTCATCTTCCCACCTGGGAAGATTCTCAGCAGCTCCTTTTAACCTTATTTACCTCTGAGGAGTGAGAGTGCATCAGAACTGGGGCTAAATGCGGGTATACAGGAAGAAAGTCAGGACATGTTAGATGAGATGTTTCCCTCTTCTTGCCCAGATTGGGATCCTCACACTTTGCTACAACTATGTTGGTTAAGGAAACAGATAAACAGTCTTCTGGCCCAAACCTGGCCCTAACAGGTCCCCTTGCTGTTGAGAACTTACTCCAGGGAGCCTCTGGCTGTTGGATGTCAAACACTGGTATCACCCAATATCAGAGCCTCCTACTTGACCAACCTTGACTAATTTTCTCTCCCACTCAGAGCCTCAACCCAATAACCCTACTGCCTGATGGCAATCTGGAAACACTAGCTCATGACTGCGAAGATGTATTGGACATCTCTCAAGCCAGCTGACCTTATCTTCAGGACACTCCTTTAAGTCAGGCTGATGCTAACCAATTCATGATGGCAGCAGTCTGGTAATAGAGGGAGTTCATAAGGCTGGTGTAGTAGTAACTATGGCTCACAATGTAACCTGGTCACAGTCCTTGCCCAATGGCACATAGGCTCAAAAGGTTGAGTTAATTGCTTTGACTCAGGCCTTATGCTGGGGAAGTGAGAAATGGGTAAATATTTATACTGACAGCAGGTATGCTTTCACTACTTTCCATATCCATGCTATGATCTACAAAGAACGAGAACTTTTTACCATGGCAGGTAAGATGATAAAGAACAAAGAAGAAATTTTAGCCCTTCTAGAGGCTATATAGCTTCCCAAGGAAATAGCCATCATCCATCACAGGGGACACCAAAAGTCAGATACTCCAGAAGCAACCAGAAACTGCTTGGCAGACTGGGAGGCTTGAGAGACAGTATAACTTCCACTTGAGCCTCTAACTATTCTACTAACGAAAACTTTTCCAGTTCATTCTCTCCCAAAACAGCCCAACTATACCCAGGAAGAAGAGGAACAAGCAGACCTTCCAGGTGCTCAAGAAAAGCCTACAGGATGGTGAGCTAAAGATTCTAAAATTATTTTGCCTGCAGCTCTCAGACATACCTTGGTAAAAAAAACTACATTTCATTCCCCACTTGGGAGGCACTAAATTGACAGAGTTATTAAATCATTATTATCATATCAATGACTTAAAAAGCCTACCTGCCATGTTAGCTGAAATGTGCCCTGCCTGTGCCCAAGTCAATGCAAAACAAGGCCCCAAGATCATCAAATGATATCAGTGCCTGAGGGCTAATCCCTGGGGAAAAAAATGAGAAATAGATTTTACTGAGGTAAAGCCCCTCATGCAGGATACACCTATCTGTTAGTATTTGTAGATATTTTTTTCTGGATGGGTCAAAGCTTTTGCCACAAGAAATGAAACTGCTTTCACAGTTATCAAGTTTTTATTAAACGAAATTATTCCTTGGTTTGTGCTTCCTCTTTCTATTGGCTCTGATAATGGTTTTGCCTTTACCTTGTCCATAGTTCAACTGGTTAGTAAAGCGCTAAACATTGACTGGAAATTACATTGTACTTACTGACCACAGACCTCTGGACAGGTAGAATGCATGAACCAAATTCTAAAACCACTTTAACTAAATTAAAAATGGAAACCAGTGAAAAATAGGTAAGCTTTTGCCTTTGGTCCTTCTCTGGGCCCGATGCACGCCATACAAGGCTGAGTTTATCCCATATGAAATCATGTTTGGGAGACCCCTTCCTCTATTACCCTGGTTAAGGGATCCCATTCTTGAAGAAATTACTAATCAATCTCTGTTAAAGTATCTCCAGTCCCTCCAACAGGTCCAGACTACTGTCCACTCTGACATCCGTGCTGTCTTGCTGATTTCGTCTTCCATGCGTTGTCATCCATTCCAGCCTGGGGACCTGGTCTTTGTTAAAAAGTTCCAGAAAGAAGGACTGACCCCTGCCTGGAAGGGACCCTTCATCATCATCATCACCACACCAACAGCACTCAAGTTTGATGGAATAACAGCTTGGATTCATCACTTGCGAGTCAAAAGAGCCAAAGAAAGTGACGTTGCTCCACCAACCTGCTCAACTGACTGGACAACAGCCAGGGACCCTGAAAACCCTCTCAAAATCACCTTCCAAGCCCACCATCATGGTTTAAGCACACCACAGGCTGACCAACAACATACAGCTGAAATGTGAGATTCTGACTGCGTGGAATAGACTGTTTTACTGGTTAATAATTCCCTGAATATATTGTTATCACCCCTTAGCCCTTACCTTATTCATCCCACTTGCCTTAGCTTTAGGCATAGGCATAATCTCTGTAGCCCCCACAGAATTGAAATGTGGTGAAAAGTCTCTGTTAATATTATACTGTCTCTCATGTGTAGGATGTATCACTGCCCTATGTTCTGGTGTTGGCTCTTAGTCTGTTCTCCCCATTTTGGAATGGCTTATTGTACAGCCTCCACCTTTCCCTTAGCCTCTTTTTACATCAGGAAAGGTCCTAGCTATCTAAAACTAGACCCACAATTTACTTTCAGTCCAGTTTGAGGTGAACCTTCCTGATCTGCTACAAATAGAAAAAGAATGTCTATCTGGAAGCCTGTACAATAGACAAAATCCTTACTACACTAAATCATGCACACAGTGGGCAACCCCCAATTATGTAAAAAACATAAACTTTTATCTCTGCCCCAGTAACCCTACTGACCACCATTATAATTGGGAAAATGACTTCTTTTGTGCAGACTGGATATGCGTCACCATTGCAACTTACAGTGGGAGGCCTAATGACACATCTGAAATCACCCTTTGGTCAGATGCTGGCCCAGAATGGCCTTTATACATAAAGCTTACTAATCTTCTCCATTATTCCTGGAGTACAGGAAATACCTGGGGTATATGACTCTACATGAATGGTTATGACCGTGGCACCTTATTCACCATCTGACGGTGCACACTTGCCTACAAAACCATGGCCAAACCAATAGGGCCATTGACAGAGCTGAAGGATCCCTTGTTCAGTTACCACCAGCCTCTGCCTCAGCCTCTGCCTTCTGCCAACCAAGTCACTACCACAGTTTCACCTCAACAGCTTCTGAGTTCACCTCGACTGCTTCCAAACCTGGCCCATCAACCCCCTAGTCTTTTTCCTATGTTAGATAATATGCATTGTCTGCTTAATGCCACTATGACCCAGTTGGCATCAGATTGCTGGCTTTGCTTAAAGCCAAAACCCCCTTACTATGTGAGTCTAGGAGTTGAAACTCCTATCATCTGGAAAACTAACTGCTCTCTGGAAATGTTCACATTACTCTGGAAGATATAACTGGTAATGTCTCCTTTCTTATAGCTCCAGGTTTCAATCTAACAGTTTCTCCATTCTCTAATATTTGTAACTTATCTCTCACTGTAACCAAGGTTGAATCCATGGCCTATGTATCCACTGCCAACATCTGGTTAGCTAGTTATACAGGCTTACAAAATGTGCTATCACCAAAAAGTTAGTCAATTAGCCCACCTTATATATTGCTGTTCATATGTTACCTCAGGTTTACGCTTATAGTGGTCTACTAGGAGCCCTTCTACTCAATCCCCATGGTCTTACCATTGCTCATAAAAAATGTGCTGTTCCCTTGCTATACCTGCCTTAGTTGGGCTAAGTATAGCTGGTACAGCTGCAATTGGCACTGCCACTCTGGTTCGTGGAGAACTAGGTCTATAAAACCTTGCATAAGAAATTGATGCTGACCTAGGAAACCTATGGTTTGCCATGAACCAACTCCATGACCATGTAGAATACCTAGCTAATGTTGTCCTCCAAAATCATAGAGGCCTAGACTTACTTTTCCTATCCCAAGAAGGACTCTGTGTAGCCCTCAGAGAAGCTTGTTGCTTCTATGCTAACAAATCAGAAGTTATTAAAGACACCCTCCAGAGGGTCTGAGAAAATTTGGACAAATGACAAAAAGACAGGGAAAATAATAAATCCTGGTTCCAGTCCTTGTTTGATTGGAACCCATGGCTAACAACTCTTGTTACTGGTCTAGTTGGACCCCTTGTACTTCTCCTCCTTCCCTTGTACTTCTCCTCCTCGGTCACTCATAGGGCCCTGCATAATAAATTGGTGTATTTGTTTCATCAAACAACAGATCAGTTCTATAAAACTCATGCATATAGGACCCCACTACAATAACATACCTATGACAGATGAGTCAATGCATTGACTCATGAGCAAATAAAAGGGGGGAATGTAATAGCCTAAAAAAACCTATAGTAGCCTATAATAGGTTACTTGGCATAAGTAACTCCATTTTGTAGCAAATCCTCCATCTTAACCCAGAGATGAACCCCCTGCGTAACCTTCCTGTAATCACAAGCCCACATTCTTGTTCCCCTCGGTGCTTGGAAACTCCCTAATTGCAAATTCTGTAGCTATCTGTACCCTTTTGCAACCAAATGTTCTGGCAAAAACGTAATCATAACTGTACAGCTTTTGTGGTTTTTGCCTTTATAAACCCCCTACTCACTCTGTTCGGGGTTGAGAGTTCTTTATGGCACTAGCCTGCTCTTGACTACTGGTTAATAAACGACTCGAATTTGATTCTTTGCATGTTGGCAACTTCTTTCTCGCACTTTGGCTATAACAATACCTAAGCATTAACTAGCACATGCATTTAGCAAAGTTGCAGAACACAAATTTAATATATATGATCAAATTCATTTTGCAACAATATGAAAAATAAAAATTAAAAATATGCTGTTTACATAATCAATACAAAAATGTTTTTTACTTATAAATTTGACAAAAGTTATGCAAGACCTTTATAATGGAAACAGCAAAACTTTCCTGAGACACTTTAAAGAATATCTAAATGAACAGAAATAGTAAGCTCATGAACTGAGGAACTCTTTATGATTAACATGTTAAAATGTATACACAAATACAAAAAACTGGACTATCCAAAGTACTCTTAAAAAGAAAACCAAAATTGGAGGATCTACACTATCAGGTTTTGAAACTTCCTATATAGTCATAGTAATCAAGACATTATAATACTATCATAAAATTTAGCAAATATATCAATGACACAAAACAAAGAGCTCAAACAGCATTTCCCTGTAATTTGATTTTTTGATAAAGGTACCAAAGCAATTCATAAAGAAAAATTTCTACTCAACAAATTGTCCTAGAACTACTATATCTGTAAGAAAATAAACCTCAGCTATTATTTCATACCATACATAATTTATTTATAGACTTAAACATAAAAACTAAAATGATAAACTATTAAAAGAATATATTCTAGGACATCTACATGATTTGGTAATAGTGTCTTTTTAGACAGAACGCAGAAAGCCAAGCTTTAAATTAGACCTTAACATACTTAAAAATTTTTTTGTCCTGAATTGTATCCCACATCTTCAAAATAAAAAAATTAAAATTTTTTTCTCATTATATGATTTTGTTACAATAAATAGGCATACCGATATAAATTAATGGCATTTACTATATGTAGATAGAGAAGTGATAAAGAGACTGAGAAAGTTGTTTTTTTTTCCTCCCTATGAACTGAAAGAGCCCAGAAGCAGTGACTCTTCCATTCCAATGAGCACATCTACTGCCCAAATCTTGCATTCTGCATATCATACATAATTAAAAGAAACTAGAACTTCTTGAAGAAATGTTTTACTTCCAGTTCAAAGTTAAGGAAAGTGAGACCTGGAAATTTGTAACACATGCAATAAACAAAGACCTTTTATAAAGTTCATAATGGCAAAAAGGAAAAAATAATGGAGACAGAGAAGAGAGAAAAAAAGATAAATTCACTTACCACCACTGGAGGTAACTATTGAATAAAGTTCTTACTAAGAAAATTGGTATTTAATAGGAAAAAGATAAGGCTTTACCTGATGTTTTTTGAACAGGTGTGTTAGGTTATTCTCCTTTGAATGATAGATGTTGGAGTTAGAAAATCACTTTTTGAAACCCTCAGTGAAATTTTTGTTTGACATTAGGGTTATTAATGGATGTTAAAAAGCATTAGTTGCCAAATATAAGTCAAAAAGCTTATTCAAAAGGAAAAAAGTACCTGTACTGTTTTGATGATTGCTCCCTGAACCAAGTGATCAATGATATTTTCACTAATTGTGGGGCAACCTAACATTGTGTGCAGTCCAAGGAGATGCAATGTGAAGTTGACAGCATCACTGAAGAAAAATGTTTGCTAGAAATTGTTAACTTAAATCTATTCAGATCTAACAATCAGTCTACAGAGACTACAAGAGATAAAAACACAGGCTCAGCGCTGTAGTAGACAATCTGAACATCCCAAATGTAGGACATTTCATGAGACAATTACTCTATAGTCTTTGAAAAGGCAGTGTTCTGGGAAATGACAACAAAATGGTGAGTAAGTAAGATTGTGGAGAGTAACAAAGCTAAAATTGATATGACCTAAAGAGGCAAACATGATTATATCTTTTTAAAAGAGGAAAACTAACAGCTATCAGATACATTTTTGAAAATTGGAGTAGATTTTAAATGATATAAGTATTTTAAGTGATATTACTATTTTTGATATTATAATAAAGTTATATCTATACAGAAAACTAAATTTAATTTTAAGAGATTCATGTTGAAGTATTTAGAATTGAAGGTTTATTACGATTGTGCTATGGTTTGAATGTCTGTGTCCCCTCCAAAATCCATGTTTAAATTTAATCTTCAATGCAACATATTAAGAGGTGGGGTCATTAGACAATGATTAGGCTATAATGGCTCCATCCTCATAGATGAAAGAAGTCTGGAGGAAATGAACTATGCTGCTTTTGTCCTTCTGCCTTCCTCCATGTGAGGACAAAAGAACACACGCTATCTTGGAAGCAGAGAGTAGCCCACACTAGACAGCAAATTTGTTAGTGCCTTGACCCTGGACTTCCAAGTCTTTAGACTATAAGAAATAGATTTCCATTCCTTAAAAATTATCCAGTCTCCAACATTTTGCTATAGCAGCACAAACAGACTAAGATTATGACTTAATGTCAATGGTTCAGAAAAATAGCATACACACATAAATCATAACTCTATAGTGTTATAAAAGAAATATAGTAAAAAAAAAAAAGAAAGAAAAGTAAAACCTGTTAGGTCCAGTTGGTAGGTATTTGAATTTTTATTATTCTATCTTTTCAACTTATCTGTATAATTTAAAAGCCTGACTGATGGGCTCCATAGAAGCCCTCATCATCACATCATATACATATCATGTATATCATCACATAATATACATATATAATAAACCTGCAGAAGTACCCCTTGAATCTAAAATGTTTTAAATGAAAAAATAAAAGGAAAAAAATTTCCATAATAAAGTGTTGGAAAAAGTTGTGATGAAGGTAATAAGTCATTATTCTAATTTGTTGTCAATATCAATTTCAATCAATTCCTTTTTAAACATTAATCCCCCTCCTAATATAGTTACCATATGACAGGCAAAGCTAACACTGTAGAAAATATTTCCCACAAAGTAATGCTATATCTTAAAATTATAGGATATTCACTGAATTGTATACTCCAAAATTGGTTTTTCTTATTGTAAAAAAATGTATAAGATCTGCAAAGAAAAGAAAATCTCGAGACTTGAACAGGAAGAAGACAATATGAAGGACTGGAGGACACGGAGAATACAGATTTGGAGACAGAACTGAACTAAAATCTTTGCTCTGCCACTTTCTAGCAAATCAAATTTATATGACCTTTTATTTTTCATCTGAAAAATTAAGATGATGATGTATAACCCATGGATCAGTTGTGAGAATTAAATCAAATAAGGATGTAAGTGATATATTATAGGGACTGGCATATTATATAACAGCATAGGCAATGAACTTGGTAAAAAAGACTTTAAGACATACCACTAGAATGGATGGCATTTAATATGAGACAGGCTGTATCATTAGTAGTAGAAATGGTTTATATTTACAGCTCAGAGTCTCTGTGATGAATGGATGCCTTGTGGGAAAAAGACAATCACAGCCACTTCTCTGATGAAGACTAGTGAAACTCCAGCAATCATGACCTGCTAATTTAAGCTATTAGGGAAACAGCAGGGGGCAATAATTTGCTCACTGTAAAAGAATGTAATATTTATCAGTGCTCATTAGACTGTGCTCGTGGTTTTGCTCTTGCTGTAGATGGTCATTATATTAAAAATTCAAATAAGGTACAAAGAGCAAATATATCTTATAGCTAGATTGTCAGATAAATTAATATCTGAATAGTTAAAAGTAGGCCCTTACTAAAATAAATAGTGTAGGTTATTTTGTTGGGAGTTCCATGAGGAAGTAGAATAAATCATGTACAAAAATTTTTAGATAATGAAAACCTAGAAGAAATAGTGCATTACAGGTCAATTTTCCTCTCAGTGTCTACACTACCCACCTATAAAATTGACAGGTTGGATTAAGTTTATTTTAGAAAGCTGCAGAGCTCCAGCCTTCCTGAGACCTATGAGGGTACTCAC